>NC_046379.1:2573756-2687662 GCF_011125445.2 Fundulus heteroclitus | reverse complement strand
TATATATATATATATATATATATATAATATATATATATATATATACACACTTCCTGTAGCATATAACCTGGAAGCTACTAGACAGCATTCATATCCCTGCAGATCCATTCCATTCTCAGACTGACAGGCTAGCTCAAACCTTGACAGTATGATTGGATGCATACACACCGTTGCAGTTGAGGCGAGGGTGAGCTCATACTACATGTACTCTGGCATACAGGTAATTGCCATCTTGTATGCGGCTCCAGTTAAAAGTCCAGCATGGTGTCATAGGCTGAGTGGACTCTAGAGTACCCCGTGGAAAAGGCTTTAGTTGGGTCACTGCACATGCTTAATGCAAAAAAGACACATAAGGTCCACTCACAACCGTTACTGGTCAATTTATCCTTCCGTTGTGCACACACCGTCCTACTCGTGCGTTTTCCTTGATGCGTTTGCATCTGGCAAACAATATAGTAAGCCTTGACTGCAGGCCTCTTATAGCCTCAAATCCCTGGTTTTTATATTTAGCTCGTAATCACTATAATTTCCAAATTAGAGACAGGCTGGCCAAGAACACATTCCTTCTGTACAATAGCCCTAAATGCTGCTCCCATCATCTCCAGAGCCTCAGAGGAGAGACTTGTTAAATATTGGAGTGATATTCAAAGAGCATCTACACTGATGAAAACAAGGGAGGCATGCTAGACAGCTGCTGTTGAGGATATTGTGTGAGGGTGGAGGGGGGAGGGGGGGGGAGACACAGATTAAGAGCAGATTACAGAGCCTTACCCTCTAGGGCCTGCATATTCCAGATTGTCAGTGTTGTGGGATTGGAAGATCAACCTGGAAATTTTCATATGAAAAGATGTTTTCCATCAGAGATTAACGGCTGTTATTTATTGTCGCCCCCCCCCCCCCTCGCCCCCCCCCCCCCCTCTCATCTCGCAGCCTTGCTTAGCCTACTGCCTGCAATGTGAACAAAGTAATGCAGGGATTGAGGAGATTGAGATAGAAAATAGGAACATATATATATAAAGGAGGAGAATTTCTTTTGAAGGCTAGAGGAAGGGAAAAGATGCTGCAGAGAGAGGAACCTCGTGACCGCGCTGTACATTTTAGCCTGAACAAAGCCGGGGCTCATGCATTATTTATCATCCGTTACACTGAATACAGGATGTGTGCGTCGGACAAATACATTAATCATACGATCTGATGGAGCTGGCAAGTGCTCTCACTCTATTTGTGAGTTCATGTTCACTCACATTAAAATGTTTATTTATTTGTCGCTGGATCATTACCTGCAGGAGGAGAAGAAATGTTGCATTTGTTGCTTTTTCTATTCGTGTTTATTCACGTAACCTTTTAGTTGTAATCTGTCATCATTATTATTAGTAGTAGTAGTAGTTCTAATTGTTGTAATAGTAGAATATTTTATTTTACTTAAAATAACTAAAAGTATTTCTTGTTACTGTTAACTATTTATCTTTATATTTTATTAACAGCAGTATTAATACATTCAATTGTAACATAAAAAACAGTATTTATTGTTTTAGCGATTGATTTTTAATTCATGTTACATTAAATGACGATAACAATTACTATAATAATGAGAGTTAATAATAATAATAATAATAATAAGAGGCTATGTTACAGTAATGGCATCAATTTCCAATTCTTGCTCTTATTATTGTGCTTTTTTTTAATTTTGCCCCTATAATGTCACTACTGAAGAAATATTCTACACATAATGAACCCCTGTTGATGCAAAACCCCCCATTTGGCCCTAAACATCTTCAATCATGGAAAACAGATTACACAACAAATACAACCATAAAAAAAAAACCAATTAGATTCACTAAAAGCAATGTAGTGACAGAATTTACATTCTGGCGTAAATCTTCAAGCTGTCCCAATGTTGGATGTTTGATTTTTTTACGATCATTAACAAGAAAGTCAATAATCAACTTAATTTTAAATATAATGAAGGTTTTATTCTTTTATTAATGTAGTAAAGTTACATGTAAAGAGATATAAAGTAAACTGTCCCAGATATAAAGAGTTATTGCCAAACTGTACAATCAGAGAAAACAGAACCACATAGACTAAAATAAAATATGAGCAAATTAAGTAAGAATGTATAAATTTTCGGAACGGGAAACTCATCCCTGCAGGCTATTGATTTTAGCCCCTGCTGGTGCAAATGTATGTCTTCCGTTTCCATAGACGCTGCATCTGTGCACACATCTGAACGGCGGCGCACATGGCCCAGTGTGTATGCAGGGTTGCACATTAGCGAGCTGGTGTGTCTTCAAAGATGATCCAGTGCCAAAGAGGAAAAATTCCCACAGGGTGAATCAATAGATTGTGCTGGATAATGGAGGCCTGCTCAGAACAGCTGTGTTCTGCGTCTCTCTGTGCGCCTGGCTGCCTAAATGAGTGGATGACTGGCTGGCTAACTGGCTGGCGTGGACACTTTAGTTAGCCCACGTAGCATCCCTACGGCTGCCAATGCATAGTTTGAAATGTACCGGTCAACGGACAACACCCACTCAGAGACTCTGTTCCACTCTGTTCCACAGCAATCGCAAATACGGGACCCACATTTAGACACGCTTGCATTAGAGAATTAGAACGCACCAATAAACACTGTGATTCTTTCTCACCGACTCGTTAACCCTCTCACATGACCCTAAAATTTAGAAAAAAACAACCAAAGATTCAAGTTTTTTTGGCGCCACACAGAATTTTCTTTCATTCATATTTTGGCCCTAAAAGTATAGTATGAGTATGATCCTTTGTTAAATTACAAAAATATACCTATTACTGAGCAATGCCTGATCATCTTAACCTAACTTCGTTTTAGGTACATCCAATGGAAATGGATTTTGGATCTAACCATAAAACAGCCATACATGCACTGTATCGGCAGAAGTTAAAAGTTCAGCGAAGGTGGGGCTGTTAGGTTGATATTTTCTAATCTAAAGTAAAAAGTCTGAGTGAGTTAGTCACAATAAGCTCTTGGACAATTTAGTTTGATAATATTCCAATACAAAATTAACAACAGTATTAATACATTGAATTGTAATATAAAGAAATCATAATTTTATTGTTAAAAATTAATCACAACAATGTCATGGACTGAGATGGTTTAATTTTTCTCACAGAGTTTGAACATTTTATATTTGTTGTCACACTATCAAATATAGAAACTGCAAATCCAGTTCCCTATGTTTCTCTATTGGTGTCCCACAGGGCAGTATACTCATTACATCATGTTTACTTTGCATAGTGGGGACTTTTATGGTTTTATGTGTGGACAATGTGATATTCTAACGTATGCAGATGATAATAGTGTTTTTTCCGTGGTACAAAACAGAAGTGGTGGTATAGGTTACATGCTGGTGTATCACTTGTTGTTTAAAGCACATTACTGAACATATTAGGAAACATTTTCTTTTCTGTTCAGGACCTGGACAATTTACTCTAACTGATGTAACCAAACATTTTGCTCTTGGTCAGAAAAGGACATTTTCAGACCATTATTTTGTGTTTTTAAGCTTAAACACATTTAGGTAATGCAGAAAGACAACCGTCCAAAGCACAGCAGCTAATCAACATCTGGATGGCTGAAACATACACACAGAAAAAAAAACATAAAAGTTCAAGAGTGGCATAGTCAAAATCTAGACTTTGACTAGGCCACTCCATACAAACTAATTCCTATTCTTTAGTATGAACTTAAGCAGGTTGTTCAGGCAGATTAACTTTCAAGTGTGGCTAAATTAAAACAACTTTGCTAAGAGTGGACAAAACTCCTTCACAGCAAGATAAAAGGACACGTTTTCACAAAATAATGGCAAATATTCCAGTTAGTTTGGTTGCAGCTTACCCTTTCACATAGGCTATGTTATTTTTGGATAAAAAAAAATTCTTCTTAAATAAAATCGTCATTATAAAATATGTGTTTCATATTTATTCAGATCAACTTTGCTTGATATTTACATTTGCTTGGAGATCACAAACTCTTAAAAGTGACAAAAAAGCTGAACAAAAGAAATCTGTGAGGGTGTAAATACTTTTTCACAGCATTGTATATGACAGATGCTTACCAATGAGTAGTAGCCTGTTGGCTAATTCAAGAAATGATTAATTTACCTTGTTTGCCATGGCCCACAGTCCCTTTTAAATGAAAAAACTAAAATTGTAAATTGAACTGAAGTGGATTGCGTTAGCTGGTCTTCTCGTCTTCATATTTTATTTATTTTTTTTGCTTTTTTTCGCTAAAACACTGAAGCAACACTCTCTAGACACACAACATCCCCTGTGGCACACTTCATAATCAATACCAATAAAATAAATCCGTTACTCAATTTTCTTAAGTGCCTCTGTTATGGATTTTCTATGCGACCAACTTAACAAAACGGCCAATAAATATCTGCAGCCATCCCAGCTCCGATGGAAATTATCTACAGATCACAGCCGTGTATGAAAACACGGATGATAAATTCCCCTCCAATTTGTAGTCCCATTAAAAAATATTATTTACAAAGATCATCTGACTGAAGCTTTCAATTAAATATCTGCTGAGAGGGTAAAGGCGTAAATGATTAAATGATGCCGCAGTAGCTCATTTTTATGTAAGATTAAAGCAGAAGATAAAAGGGGAGAAAAAAAACATTTTTTTTAGATGAATTTACACATCCAGCGTGAAGTCTGGAGTTTCACTGTTTATCTTCCTCCTTCCACCCGTCACTCCCCTCGCTTTGGAGGTTTCATTTGTGGTGCCATGACTGATAACGAGCTGACAGAAAAATGCTGAAAAATATTCCCTAATTAAAGAGCCATGAAGGATCACTGAAGGTTCGTGCAAAAACACACACGCACACACACCAGGAGTAACACATCATCCGTGGGGTTGATGTGCTGTGGCTAATGATAAAGGACAGTGGACCACGGTTACCACCACGCTTCCTCTCCAGAAAAATGAGTTCATCGTTTCGCATCATTATTTAAATCAATCCCATAATTCCTAAAATATTTGCATATTCAAAGATGGTCGCCTTTTTTTTTTCTTTCTTTCTTGCCTTGGGCTGAGGCAAGTGACAGAAGGAAAATGATAACGGGTGCTGCTGTCATGAACACATAAGAGGAATATTTCACTTCAAATGCTCTGCGAGCGTAGATACAAGAGCGTTTCACATCAACATGTTAAAGGTCTCAGTGGAGAAAAGCTCACTTCATTACACATAATTAACGAATCGTCGGGTCGCTAGATGGACGTGGTTCATGTCGCTTAGACATCAACGTTTAAATGACGTGAATTTTTACTCTAAATTTTCTGTCAAGACAAATAATAAACAGGAAGATTCAGGGAGATCAATTAACAGTTATATGTTTAGACTGGGAGGAAGCCGGAGTACCCTGAGAGAACCCACGCATGCATGAGGAGAACGTGAATATCCAGCTTTCACTTGATGCTTAGCAGAAACCCAATCAGGACAAAGTCAGACAGATATGAATAAAAACACACACAATGTCTTTTGTGTAGTTTAGTTCCTGCAGGTTGATTTTAAATCATCCCTCGATAGATTGTCCTTCTAAAAATGTCGCAAGTTTCATTTTGTAAACCTGAATGTTTCTAAATTAAAACTGCCCGTGCTTAGACAGGAGGTGCAAAAACAGCAGATTTCAACCTGACTCTAGCAATGAGAAAAAAAAAAAAAAATTCTGATATGAATATAATCAGCTTTAACAAAGTCCGTGAGGATATCATGGAACACTTTATCTTGTTTGTGCACCAATGCAGCAAAGAAGAAATTCAACATCTGAAAGAACTTTATTAGTGTTTTATTTTAATTTGAAAAACAACTTCAATGATTCACCAACTCCCTTTAAATATTAGTGGGTAAAGCAACAAATACTCTGACTAATTTCTTCTCTTCAGCGTTGACTTGATTCCCAGGCAGCCTTTGCAGGCAGTGGCAACTCCTCATTATTATTGAAGCTGGAGCGTCAGATCATCCAAAACTTTACCCACACATAGGCACGAAGAAAAAAAAATGAAATAAAAAAAACAAGAAAGAAGCAACAGAGAGTTGGCGTGAGATAACTCAGTTTGATTTCTCTCATGTTAAAATTTCCCGTTTCTTTTTAATCACCTTAGGTGATGATGGTATTCCTGTCTGAGGCATTCTGAGGAGTTTTCTCCACCGCAGCCTGGCAGAGGCTGCCGTGGAAATCAGGAGAACAAACTGAGCCGTTTTGTATCAGGCATTAAGTTTATTTATGCCGCTTGTGTTCACTTATTTTTTTTGTTATGGCTGTGCGTGTTTTTTCCCCCTGCGTCATGATTTTATGAGTTTCTCTTTTACTGTAAAATGGCGGCTGAAGCTGTGAGTCGGTGGAGACCAAACAAAGCAAAGAGATCATTTGTTGGAGTTAACGATATCTGAGTGTTTAAAGGGACTGGTTTTAGACTTCAGACTAAATGCTTATGTGGAATAAAGATTTCAGTTTTACCACCAGGCCTTTACAGTAAGATCACGCCGTGAAGAGCTGGGGCTGCACAACGTGTCGGGGAAATGTGATCGACGAAACATCAGCGGTGACTGACACGTCCCGAGTGTCATGAATACTCATTTTGAAAGCAAGTGTAAAAACATCTGCGGCTTTCACAGAACAGCTGGATTTATCTTGAAATCTGCTTTTTTTAAGGCACCTTTGAAGGCAATAAGTTGTACAAAGTTATGAGTAGGGGAGTAAACAGCGTCACACTTTTCAGGCCTTTTTTGAAAACCAACATTTTCCTTCGACTTCAAGTTAAAGCTTCTGATTATTTTATCCCCATTTTATTTTATTTCTTAAATGGCGCCACAGCCCTGCTCTGAGGGGAACAGAGCTACCCGACACCGCGCCTGTGTAAATGTAGATCGCAGCCGGACCGACTGAATGAGATGATACTCAACACGGCGGCGCTGCTAAAGTGGGTCAATAACGGAGCAAGAACATATGGGTCACATCAGATGTACCGTGAAGGGTTCAAGGCACAATGTTACACTGCATTGTAGGGAGCTGCTCATGTGTGTGTGTGTGTGTGTGTGTGTGTGTGTGTGGGTGTGTGTGTGTGTGTGTGTGTGTGTGTGTGTGTGTGTGTGTGTGTGTGTCAGATGAAGGGAACGTCACTGAACCGTGTCACCGAAGCAATCAATGGACATGCAGTGGACATCTGGCGAGTGAAGGTATGTAAAGTATGTATGTGTGTATGAGCGCGGCGTATTGTCCGCGCTACTCTGAGTCATGTAACATTGCACTGCCTGAGTAATCCAAGAGGACGGTTCCTGTAATATTTTATTCATTGAAACATCGAGTGCAGGTGTCAGAAGTCCCATCTTCAACGTCGTGGAAGTGGAGTTTATCATAGATTTCCCTACTCTCTGGTGCTTTTTTCAAAGCTAAGCCACTTTAATCAACCTAAATAACAAGTTTCTGTATCTCAAAGCGGCTTTTTTTTTTTTTTTTACACGTCAAGCAACAAAACAATTTACAAATTAAAATAAAAAGAAGGAGGAAAAAAAAAAACAGAAATAGAGAATGAGTCTGCCTGAGAGACAGACAGACAGACAAAAATGCATAAATACAGAAGCAGCGAGAGAGGAGTGCTAGTGTGAATAGGAGGGAGAGAGAGTATGCTGAATCCCACTCAGACCACCTGCTCATCAGTTCCCCTGGCACAACGGATACTGTCATTGTCCACACAAACACAAATACACGCACGCACACACACATGGAAATCTCAAATATAAAAAATCTCCCGGTGCGCTCGCAGAAAGCCTTTCCCAGTCCCTCCCACATCAGATGCTGGGCACAGAGACTTGATTTAAAACTGTTAGGTGCCATTCAATATGGGCCTGGTGGGGAGCCAAGCCTCGGACTCTTCTCAAACTTACCTGCACACTTTCTCCTTTCAGACGCCTAAAGAATGCTTCGATTACTCCGTCTGTTCACTGGGCTGCGTTGCTTTTTTGTTATTTTTTTTTAACTGGGAAGTAAGCAATGGAACTAAAGACTTATTTTATTTAATTGATCTTTAATCAGTGTTGGTGAAGTCAAGCTGCGTAAACTTAATATACAGACACGGCGCTAAAACAAGCACAATATTCTCTATTAACAGAAAACTAATTCAAGTACTAAAAAAGTTAATCACAAACCTAATAAAGACAATGACATTGTTCTCTTTTTAAATGTTTAAACTAATAATCCATGGTGATTAATACAAGTGAAATACATTGTCACATAGTACCCCCATGTCTTCCCTCTTTCATTTTATTCATTTGCTGTCATGTTAATGCTCTGTTTAAAGTTTCTGTAGTTAAAGTTTCATAATTAAACATAATCAGATGCTACTTTTGAAAAAGTAGCATTAGGTTCTATTTCAATTTACAAAGTCTGGGCCAGTATTGATACTCTGATATATTTTCTATTGCTGCTGTGCCCGATAACAGATATTTACATATGTGTGTAGATATATATATATATATATATATATATATATATATATATATATATATAGATAGATAGATAGATAGATAGATAGATAGATAGATAGATAGATAGATAGATAGATAGATAGATAGATAGATAGATAGATAGATCTAATCAAATCTGAGCTATCATGACTCAGCGTGACCTCCTGCTTGTAGATGTTATTAATCATTATGTGCAGAATTTAGAAAATTACTTTAAATTGTTTATTTTCAGAATGAAATTAACAGATTCATTATTGGAACAAAATATCCAGGCACCATTTAGGACCTCAAATGTCCAAAACTGGACATTATTGTGCATATAAGGAGCAAATGGTGAAAAAGCAATTTTGTCCCGTTGTGTTTGTGACTTAGGACCCGTTAAATTGTATATTTGAGCAAACAGTGTATATACAGTCGAATCCCAACAAATGGGAATAACATTAACTATATTACATGGACTTGGTGATAAACAGCGTCTGCACTTATCTGCTTCGTCTGCTTCCTTCAGCTCAGGATCTTTACCGGGCGATCGAGTCCATCCACCCCAAACTCTCTCACCAACGTCTCCACGGATCTCGCTTTGCAGTCCAGTTGGAACCAGAAGGGTTCCCACAGAGCTGGAAACATGAAAATGTCCAAAAGGTCTTATTATGTTGAAGCTTTAGAAGTGTCAGTAAAACTAAACAGCTCCACACCATAATCCTCCTCACACCAAACCTTCCCTCTGACACATTGCAGTCGGGGAGGCCCAGACTCATCCCTTGGATTCCCAGATGGAGAAACAAAATTTTTATCTCCAGAGAACTTGTCTCCGCTGCTCTTTACTCCAGCGACGTGTTTCACTCCACCGCATCCGAAGCTTGGCCGAGGAAACCCACTCCCTAAAGCTCCATGAAGCTCCATGAAGCTCCATGAAGCACCATGAAGCTCCATGAAGCCGATGACGTTAGGAGCCTTTAGCTTTGGATATTACTGACGTCTGCCGCCTCTGCACCTCCACATCTGCTGATGCCACTCTGTGATTTTAGGAGGCCGGCCTCTTAATGGCTGAGCTGCTGTAGCTCCTGATCGTTTCTATCACACCAACATTTGACATTTAGGTGTGAGGAGATTTTGCAGCTGGACTTATTGCCCGGATGCCGTCCTATCACGGCACCATGCTGGAATTCACTGAGCGCCGGACGGCGACCCGTTCGTTCTCTCACAAATATTTGTAGAAGCTGTCTGCATGACTACCTGCTGGAATTTAAACAGCTGTGACCCGAGAGGTCGTTTGGAATACCTAAATTCAATTATTTGGATGTTTGAGTTAATACTGTTGGCACTACAGTGTATACAACATGAGCTTTGCTTTTTTTTTTGTATTTCAATTCCTGAAGTAAATCACCTTTTCTGTTAGATCTTGATTTATTTCAATGCATTTTTCATGTGGAAACTTGTCCTTCAGAACTATGAAAATCAAAGTGTAAGTTTATTTTCTGAGTAATAATCACATTCAGTTGATCGCCTCAAACATTTAAAGCGGTGGGCGGTTGCATTTGTGCGTAACATGACCGGATAGAAAGCTGGTAAGAATACGCTCAGGTATTTGCAAAATAATTAGGGGTTTTCAGAATCCGTTTCTAAAGTGCACAGAAAGCTGTTATCCCATATTTTGGAAGAAAAAAAGAATAAAAACTTTGCGGGCTATTAAAAGCGTAGTTGTTGTTATTTTAGTTTAGGTTTTTTTTGTTGTTTTTTTTTTTTTTGGCATAGCCTTGGAAAACACAATCTGTCTCCACAGTACCCCAAATGCCACCTCCCCCATCTATTATTCTCAATTGAGGGGATTCCATTGAAGAGACAGGTGCAGCTATGCATCAACCGTACCCCCTGGTGAAGAAGAAAGTCCACACACAGTCACACAACCACCATTTCACACAATACACAACACACACACACACACACACACAAGCATATGTACAAGCACCCTCCACCCACGCTGACCACGTATTGTTTGGTCACAGTATGCGTGTGTGGGTATACTCAGGTACCCAAGGTAATGGCACCTGGGGTTATTCAGGACTAAATGGCAGCTCTGGCTACACCGCGGCTCACAAAGTGCTTGTCTGAGCACCGCAGAGACTAATGCGCTCGTGCACACAATGTCTCGCCCAACTACAAAGGACAGGTGTGTGCGTGTCACCAAATTGTCCCCCCGTTGTCTGGGCCTCTCTGAGTGGCAGGCCCTGTCCATTAGTCGCAATTTAACAGGATGATCAGAGTGCTTGAAAAGGGCCACATCAAACAGGTCTGGAGAATCCCAGGTGCCCGACGCAAACGCAGGCATCAGCAATAACCAAGCCCACTTACAGGCCTAATGTATTCTGTGAAGGAAATGAAGATGTTCCTCCTCCATCCAAGGCTCTTTTGTTCTGTGGCGCACAGACAGGAGGGATTGTCTCAAAGTTCACATGATGTCTGTGTGATGAGAGCGGCGAGGGCAATTATCTTTCCGAGATGCATATTAATATTTCACTAATGGAAGGCTGATGGTCCTGTTATGGCAAAGTAATAATATACTGCAGGGCGCGTGGAATACAAAGCTGATGTTAAGTATGAATGCAGAACAAATGCTCTGATCTTTGACACGGATTTTCACCTTCTGAAGAGGTTTTTCTTTTTTTGGAGAGGGGAAGGGTGTAATTTATGTAGTTTTAACATTCATATTTCAAAAATGCAATAATGATGCAACATGTACTTCTACAAAAAAGAAGTGGGTGCAGAAAATTTTACTTATTGTTAAGGGTCAACATCCTGCAAACCTTTTTCTTTATCTTTGGATTAATGAATTTAATTTATTTTTACAAAGTAACTTTTTTTTTACTAAAAAACTGTGTTTTCTCTTTAAGTTCTACAACTCTACCCCCTAATAGCTGATCTTAAGGAAGTTTGGTCCTTTCTTTATTTCTAACAGTGAGACGTTTGGGTGTAAGGGTCACCTCCAAGCGTCTCTCATGTAATTCTCAGCTAGCTCTGGATAGATTTACTGGTCTGTTTTGGGTCATTGTCATCCTGCAGGGTCCAGTTCAGCTTCAGCTTGAACCGTTTTCTCATTTCCAGATGATTTTTTTCTAACCCTGAGAGAATGTCGCGTTGGAAAATCCCAGCGGATCAGCAGGTTTGCCATCTGACACCAACAACCCCGCCATGTTAAAAATCGCCTACATGTTATTTCTCCGCCACGTTCCGATGCTCTATTTGAACTTCAGTACGCTGTCTTCGCCACATCTACAACTCTAAATGCATTAAATTGCTGCCTTATGATTGTGTCATTCACTGCTGTGTCTGTACCTAACAAAGCGGCCAGTGGGTGTTGTCAAAGTGATTAGTATTAGAATCTTTGCTGGACCGACATATTCATTGTTTGCAGCTGAAATAAAATAAAATATGATTCAATTCAATTCAGTTTTTTTTATATAGAGTCACATAATACACAAAATGTCCTTACAATGAACTTATCAAAGTCAGACTCCATCAGATCCTCCAGGTTGGTCAGAAAGTTTCCTCTCTAAGGAAACCCAGCAGGTTGCATCAAGTCTCTCCAAGCAGCATTCACTCCTCCTGAAAGAGCGTAGAGCCACAGTGGACAGTCGTCTGCATTGTTGATGGCTTTGCAGCAATCCCTCATACTGAGCATGCATGACGCGACAGTGGAGAGGAAAACTCCCCTTTAACAGGGAGGAGAACCTCCAGCAGAACCAGAACCAGGCTCAGTGTGAACGCTCATCTGCCTCCACCCACTGGGGCTTAGAGAAGACAGAGCAGAGACACAGAAAGCTCAGAAGCTCACATTGACCCAGGAGTACTTTCTATGTTAGAGAAGACAGAGCAGAGACACAGAAAGCACAGAAGCTCACATTGACCCAGGAGTACTTTCTATGTTAGAGAAGACAGAGCAGAGACACAGAAAGCTCAGAAGCTCACATTGACCCAGGAGTACTTTCTATGTTAGAGAAGACAGAGCAGAGACACAGAAAGCACAGAAGCTCACATTGACCCAGGAGTACTTTCTATGTGAGAGAAAAGGTATGATGTCAGAACTGGCTCCTTTAAGGGCTTTATCTAGGAGAGAAACAGCTGATCAGCTTTGAGGAAACACTTTAGCAGGAATATAGTTGATAACATAATCATTCAATGGTTAGTTAATATGCCTTTATAAAATAATAGAGAAATAGTTAGATGTATTATAAACACCTTGCCTTCTATCAAATAATTTCTGCTGTTGAAAATAGGTCAGGGCCCAAGCAGGACAGGAGAAATGGGGCAAAAAGGACACAATCTCTCAGGTCCTCTGGTTGATTTATGACCACGCGTCTGCCCCTGCAGTGACCTTTATAGGTGTCACCCAGACAGGGATGCCGCGCTCAGGCCGAGATGACAAAGCTTCTCTCCGAAGGTCAAGCCCTGCCCCGCAGCTACATCCTCCGAAACTCATCACGCGGGCCGGACACACTCCTCCAACAGCGTTCACTTCTTCTGGGAAATGTGTGCATCTGCAGGCCGCAGGATTGGGACGCTAAAGCAATCACAACCACCTGCTTTTTGACGTCCTCCAACTGTGATGACTTCACAGGCTCACTTCTCAGCTAGCGTTCATCAAGCTTCACACGCTGCGGATCCATGCTGCATCGCTGCGTTTTCACACTGCAGCGCTTTTATTGTGACTTCAGCCCATTCTCTGCCCAAAGCTTGGGTTTGCACTTTAAATTTTTCAGTTTGCAGGGAGAAACTATCCTGGTGTGTCACATGAAGAAATGTTAATTAAATCTGAACGTCATACGTGACGGATGGGTCTCAGATACACATGCATGAAGAGATGAAGAAAGAAGGAGAGGATAAGAGGGATACTGGGTCCTTTTCCACTGACAGGTGTGCAACACTGGCTGGCCTCTTTGAAAAGCATTCATTTCCTTAGCAACTGGATGTCAGCTCAATTCAGCCAGGCGATTTTAGCAGATGGCTTGGTAAATACCAACCATGTGTTCATGTGGAGAAACTATAATGCATCACGACAAAACAGACACGCATTTTCCCCAACCTCACACAACACCATGAGGCACGCATCTTTCTGCTTTTCTTACTTTTCAAAGGTGCTTTTAGTGGAATAAAAAACAGAAACCGTGTCTTTTGTGTTTTATACTTTACATTTAAAGTAATATATGTGTCCATCAATTATCATTTAACAATTAGAACATTTTACTCATCCTTTGTGGACAATGTTTTTCTGTCTTTTTAAAATTAACCCTCAACCTCCACCATCAGTCACTAGCTAATTTTCCATCCAAAGCTCATGCGAATTTTGAACAAACCTTAAAAATGTCGTAAAAAACATAAAAATAAAATGTGAATTAGGCATGTTTCAGCGAATTAACCAGGCTAAACAAAGCGTGATTTCATCAGAAGTTGACATTATTCACAGCTGTAATAAACAGGAAGTAGAGGCGGCAAACAAGTAATCTAAAAAAATTGAGAAGTTTTAATAGGTCTGTCATGTCAGATAGTATTGGCGATGTTGCATGCAGGCCAGACTTTGGGAAATAAATTAAATAAATGCTAATTAGGCGAATATCCAGGAGGATTCTGACAGCAGGAACCGCTGACCAGTCTTGTGAAGTAAATGTTTGCAGAACTTATTCAGAAAAATTGTTTCCATCTCCTGTTTTGCACATGAACTCTTTTTCGGAAAAGTCATAAACCAACTTAAGCCAGCGGGGGGAAAAAAAAAATCATATTTATTAAAAGCACAGTGTGTTTTGCACAATAGTTTTGCCCAGTGGGTGCACATTGTGCACATTTCTGAAGGAAATATTCATGTAACTTATCAATCTGACCAGATCACAATAAGGCTGAGTAGCATGAAGTTGCTACGACTGGAAAAGTAAATTTTTTAAATCACATGTTAAACGCTATGAACTGTTGCTCCTGTTTTTTTCTCCTCCTCCTTGTCCTCTTCATTAAATCTGTTTTATTGTGCGCTATATTAAAGCAAACCAAGCCAGCTGTTTTTCCAGCTCAGCAACAGACCCTGCCATTAACACCGAGGCGCCTTGGGTGACCCGGCGCTCAACACCATGGTGATCGTACACGCTCATGACCGTTTGTGTTTGTTTGTGTAAAGGAGTGTTTGTTCTGAAGGTCTATGCAGACCCAGAAATGCATTACAATACTTTACAGGAAGATAATTATTGCAATTATAAACAACCTTTTTTTCATTAATTCTGTGTCTGAATGTTTTAAAGCATTTGTTGCTGTAAATCTAAAATGTTGCACTTTATTGCTGGAGATACTAGATCACATAAAGATACAAACAATACCTGCTAGCCATGCATCTGCCATACAGCTAATGCACTATGCACAAAAATATGCCTGTTTCTTTCACAGCGCAGTGAAGAAAATATAACAATCATCACCAAAACCTGTATCTAACTGTGACTGTGTTATACCTGAAAGGCAGCTGGAATTAGCAGATAAGCTGTTCTTAGTGTAGGACACTCCCAGACAGACTGTCTCCTTCCTCCCGCTGCGCTGACATTTGATGCCACATTTCACCACAGAGTCTTTTCTGCCTTATGCGTTTACTTCATCATTGTAATTTAGATCACAGCTGTAAGGAGAGGAGGATGCTTCCTAACCAGGAGTGTAGATTTATGATTCCCTATCAGAGCATCTGGCTTGCTTTAAATAAACTCAGTGCTGTTTGCATGGTTATTGTTATCATCCTTAGTTTTTTTGGTGTTTGGGGTTTCTGCTGTGTTTCTGTTTTCATTATCTCCATGATGCTGTTGTTCTCCAAGATGTTGCCATGTTAGTTTATTCCTTTCTGTGTTCTGTTCTCAGTGCATTTAGATGTATTTCAGTTAGATCTCTGTTGGACTTTTCTATTTGGTTTGATGTGTTGTTTTGGAATATAAATCACAGATTACAGTTATTAACTGAAGGTAATTAAAGGTAGACCCGGCAACTTTTTTTGAATAACTGTACATGTGCAAGAAAGTCTTACCTGCTCTTCTGCACCTCAGGGAGATCAAGTGAAAAAAATCTCTCAAATCCACTCTGGTCTTCTTTCTTTCTACTGAGGCCTTCCTGCTTTTCTCATAAACATGAACACAGTTCGCTTCTTGCCATGTTCAAAGTATTCTGTAAAGAGCAGCAGAGCTACAATGAACGGCTAACACTGAAGCTAACGGCTAAGCTAACCGCAAACATAAACACTACACTACATTGATTGGCATGTGGGACAATCGATGGATAAGGTGACACACCTGGAATCTGAGAGACAGAGGGGAAGAAATAAACTCTGACCAATCCCTGCCCTTCGGACCGAACAGCTGAGATTGGTTAGTTTTTACAGGCCTGCTGCTTCCACAGATATGGATTTTTTTAACCTCCTTTTTCTGAATACATTATGTATTGGCTACTTTCAGGATGGAAGGACGGTTTTACCCAGAATAACAAGTGTTTCTGAGCAGGATTACCAATTTACAGCTTTAACAGAAAACCTAAATAAGTAAAATTGGTTAAAACAAGATTAATTTCAGCAGTAAAGCTGGGCCACTTTTCTTTGCATTTAGTATTTAGCGCTCAACTCTAAACCAAGTCGACCTCTTCTCAATAACCCAGATTTGACGGGCTGGTAAAATACACCAAACATTTCGTCATTTACACACCTTTACAAACTGAAAACGTGCTTTTAATAGAGACACAGAATCTGTTTAAACATCATGCCACAGAGGGAGCAGGCTTGCTAATTTCTGGCTCTGCCTTGGCCTGCCATCGCCACTGTACGGCATGTTAATGCACACGAGCACAGCTTTGTGTCTCCTTGCCTGCCCACTGCCTGTTCACCACTCTACTCCCCATATGCCGCTCCCCTGCGCTCCTCTCATCCAGCCACTGGGAGCTTGATTAAGCCTGACTTGTCACCAAATTACACACACAAAGTTTACATGCATTCCCCGGCTCTCCAGCTGTTGCAGATTTGTTACAAAGAATAAATCTTGAAGCAGTTGACTGAGCAGGTCTGGGATGTCTGCCGCCTCATTGATACGGTGAGATGGAAGAAGGGCAGGAGGGGGGGGTGGGGGGGGACTGAGTAAAGAGACAGAAACAGAAACCAAGGCAGACAAGCAGAGATGACATGAGAGACTGGACTGGGTTAGCAAACAGGACAATAGCATTTTACCCACAGATGCAGCAGCTAATTGATCCGAGTTGGAATCAGACCATTTTCCCTTGATTGGTTCTGGTCCATGATTGGTCAGATAGTGAGAAATTATCATAATCGTTGAACTCGTTAAAACTAAGAACTCCCACTGTTTTTGGTCTTCAAATGAATCAAAGATGTTTTTTGAGGCACTTTTTTACGTTTAACCAAGACTTTGTTTACATTTATGAAATAAGAAAAGCATATTTCAAAATGTAATCATTTAAAACTTCACTCAGAATTGGGAAAAGGTATTTTTTCCAGCTATCATTTAGATGAAAATGCCATGTCAATAAAAAATGTAAAGCTCTTTATTAGCGTTACAGCAACCAACTCCTTCCTATAATAGCTGAGCAGCTTTTTGCATATTTCCTCTGGTATATTAATTACTTGTATTGGTATGAAATGACTCGTCTCTGGGCCAGTTCACATCCCCATCCCACCACTTTTTGGGTGCTGGTCATTGTTACCCTTTGGCATTCTCCACCTTCGCAGTTTTGGTGGCTCTGTACCGACTTTAACAGCTGACAAATAAAAGCAAAGATGCATCAACCAGAATCATCCAATTTCCCCCTCATCAGCCCTGATTGCCGATCAGCTGGTCCAATACAGATTTTTTTTTCTTAATGATAGGTCCGGTTCTTTTCAAAGATATGGATTTTTTTTTTACAGCTTTTACTGTTAATAAATCCATTCTTACGTTTCTCTGAGTACTTATCATGCACTACTGACCCTTGTGCCTTTGGAGCCCCACTTTCTTCTTTCCCATAATGCTGCATCCCAGTCTTTCTGTGCATATGATTGGCTGCTTGGTCCGCCTGTTAAAAACAAAGTTGTGTCCCTGATTGATTTTAAACAGAGTTGAAGTGGGTCAGCACTTCTCATTTGCTAGCTAGCTCTTTTTTTGAACAATCACTGGACCATTATGCATGATTGGGGATGACTTCATATTCTGCTGGACTTATAAACACGACCTCTATCCAGGAACCTGTGGCACATTTGCTCTCAGAGGTGTGTTTTAGTTCATAGAAAATAAATCAGAATCAGCAGCTCAGAACATGAGAAATTGGTATCAGCCAGAAAATATCTGATCAGTGCTTCACTAGCTGTACCAATTTTATTTCTACTCATAAAACTCCAATTTTTACAGTGCATTATTAGCCATTTTCTGAAGAAAATTCCGCATATATTATAAAACTAAATTTCTGTTGTTGCTCATTATGAGCTCAATCAGCATGACAAATGGCATTGAAAACAGTGTCACTAAATCCATCTTCAAAATTAGTTATACTGGTGGTGGCATTAAATGAATACAATTTAAATAAAATTAATATTTGGTGTGTCAATTAAAAAATAAGTGCGTTCAGCCGCAGGTAAACAAGTTTGAGGGTTCTTCACCATGTTTTCTGTTTCTAGTACAGCATAATCGAGATCTCAGATGTTCCTGCAGTCTAATGAAACCATTTTTCAAATGACCTCTGCACTCATTTGGACTTCGTTAAAAAAAAAATCAAAATTCAAAGATTAATGACTATGCAAAGATTTGTTAGAAAATTGTACATTTTCTGATGGATAGCCTTGTTTTTGCTCCCAGATTTTGCCAAATTGTTGTTCTGTTTCTTTGCTTCTCCATGATTCCTCTCTAAGATCATCTAAATGGTTGTGGCAGTAATTGCTGTGCGGGCATCATTATCCAAGAAAGCATGAATAAGACACAGTAATGAGCAAAAGCCCTGGAGCTCAGTAGACCGTTGATCAATACCATTAAACAATGTGCACTTTGAGCTGAGCTGCATTTGAGAGCTCCGACACTCAAATGGATATTCCTCATAGCACTAATGGCTTTGAACTGGGCCTCCATTACCATGTTTAAAACGCACCTTATTAACATAATCAAATCTCTCTCCGTGTTTTTTTGCGTCAGAGATAATATGAAAAGACATGGGGTTGCTAATGTAATTAAGCGTATGCTGTAATTGCTATCCCCTGATCACATGACCTCTTCTGCTAACAAAGATGAATAAACATTCCCATTACGGCGACTACTGTGTTGTGGCTCGATGCGATGTTAGTTCACATATCTAGACGTAAACAGCATGACTTCATGAGCTGACCCTCAGTCGTAAAAAAACTTCAGCTAACCCAAAAATAGCTGAAATTGCTGTTTTTCTGCAGAAACTGCACTTAAATTTTTTGTCTTTAGATTTGACGGGAAAAATACATCTAAGGGCTCAATTCCTCTCATTCAGCTCAGCTATATATAAATGATTACTATTTCACTAAGAATTACCACAATGTTAATTATTATTATATTGATTGCACTCCCATTTTAAGGGTTAAGGTCATTTGCAAATGAAATCAAAGCAATTCAGATCTTACCTTCTGGAAGATAAAATGCAATTGTATTTGACTGAAACATTTTACACCACAGAAATTAGACATTGTTTAGTCAGTCGCACCTTTTCCAATAATGTTAAACAGAAGTCCTATTAGGTTTTCATTAATCTGCAGCAACAAGGATTTTTACCATGTATACTAAATCTCATGTCAAAACCGATTTATTTAAACTTGCGTTTCTGTAGCAGTTTTCGTATATTTCTGTGTTTTTTTGGAAGGTGTCTTTGAGTGTCCAAAAAGACGCTATACAAGTTTGATGTATTATTATTATTAGTAGTAGTAGTAGTAGTATTAGTATTATTAGTGTATTGTAATATAAATGTAGGTCTAGACGAGAAAAAAACAGGTTTTGTGGATAATAAAGTTCTGCCACATGAAGGGTATTTCTATCATGTCAATAGATTCCTATTTCTGTTGTGAAAAACGCACGTCTATTGGGATGAAGGGTGTGGAACTCACAGTGCTGCGTCATGACCAGGTACATTACTTTTGCTCTCTGGTTTTGTTTATGATTTTTGATATTTATGGCCTGGGAATTAAATTTACCTCATCAGCATTTGATTAATGTTCTCTGCAAAATAGTGCAGTCTGATTGGAAGAAAGGTAATGTTCACTAATTTCCACAGAATCCCGATTAAATTTAGATCCAGACTTTAACTGAACCATTCGAACACATCACTAAACCATCCCACAGCATCTCCAGCCCAGTCTCTGGTCTTCAGCAGCCTCCTACAGGATTTCTTCCACAACTGTTCTGGATTTAGCTTCATCTATCTTCCCATCAACTCTGAGCAGCTTCTCTGTTCCTGCTGACAGAAAATTATCCCCACAGCATGATGATCCCACTATGTTTCTTGGTGATTATCCACACAGGGTTTTAGTTTTCTGCTATGCCAATACATGAATGTAGGCCAAAGATGTTTGCTTTGCATTGTTTGTCAGAAAGTACAACGGTGAATTCTTGTGCATTTCTTTCTACAATTCAACAATCCTGCCAACAGATCTTTCGACCTGAGCTGTGGATCTCTGCAGCTCCTCCAGAGTTACAATTCCACCCCTGGTTGCTTCTCTGATAAATGCTTTCCTTATCTGTCCAGGTGGACGTCCATGTCCTGGTAGGTCTGCAGGTGGTCCATCCTCTCTCCGGGTCCACATGATGATCAGAACTCTGGGAGGTTGTTGTAGAACCTGATCCTGCTGTAAACTGGACCAGAACCTCCTCCCTGACCCGTCTGCTGGGTTCCCTGGTCTCCATGATGCTGAATGTTCTCCAATGTTCTCTGAAGATTCTGTAAGGCCAGACACAGGACAGTTAGATCTGTAGTGAGATTAAATTGCATGTTTATTAGGTAAGTTAAGGTATTTGGTTGCATTACGTTTTGTTCTGAGGTAAAATAGTGAAAGGATTTTTATATATATATATATATATATATATATATATATATATATATATATATATATATATATATATATATATATATACCACATATTAAAACATTTTGAATGTATCCTTCATCTTCAAATGTGGTCTCGTTTATGTCATTAAATCCTATTAAAATACTTTGAAGTTTGTGGTTGTAACGTGGCAAACGTGGTAACATGGCAAATGTCTAAGGGGCCGGGAATAAATTTGAAAGGCACTGCATGTTATTTTGATGCTGAGTTAACTGAATTATTGATGAGGCTTTGAAAATGATATGTAAGACAGCATAAACGACAGGAAAATGTAGGAATATAGAAATAATTGTATATTCAAATATGCATGTGGTTCTACTTTTGGGTGAAGTAAAAAATGATGCATACAATAATGACTTAGCCCCAGAGACATTGCCCCTTCCAAATTTTGAAGTCATTTCCACAATTCAAGTTTTAAATGACCCCGTTTAGGTGACTGGCACCCACATTATCCAGAATGAGTCCAGTCAACACATTAAAAACATTTCCTTTTATCAAACTCTTTCCTGAAAATAAATAAAACTACTGCATGTGAATGCTCATAATTTAGAGTTCAGCCCTGCGGTAAAATTGAATGAAACTGGCAGTAGGTAACCCATCAATGAACTACCCATAAATACAGCAAGACCAATACTTGGTATTCTAAAAAAAAATCTTTATGCACATATTTGATGCAAAGTAATTCTTCCTGTGCAACATGAAGAAATTCAGACGCACCACTTCCACTCCTCTGAGTGCCTATACCCTGAGGACATCCTCCCCCATATACCAGAAACCTCAGCGTGTTTACGGATGCGGCTGCACCATGACTCTGCACTGCGCCTGGGAAGATATCACCACACATCCAAAAATTTCCATCAATGGCGGCTCAACTCCTCCGCAGCAACTCTCTGATAGGTTAATCCCTGTATCACACTTCAGCACCAGTTCACTAAGCAGCTTAAAAGGACACATTAGAACGATGACAATGACCTGCTAATGGTGTTACATTTCTCTGAAGCATTATGAGCTATCTTTGTCACGTTTATCTTATAATGAGATCTGTCAATTGCAGGGGGAGGGAGATCCCATGCTGCAGCCAAGGACGTTGATATTTCACATAATAAATAATGACCTAGAAAAGGGAGAAAACAAACCTTGATCCCTCTACCCTGATCTGTTTTCTTTGCAGGCGATAGAGCGGGCAGCCCCATGGGGGCCCTGGAGCTCAGTGTCACCATTTAGATTACTGGCTGCTCTGCAGCCTCAAGTCCTCTGGGCATCACAACAGCCCCAACCGCACCATGTGTGATTGATGAGTGCTGGTTCCCATGGGCGTTTTAAAACATTTCCTCAAGCAATGTCCCCTGAAGAACATGTGCCATAATTCATCATGCTATTACTGTACCAAGTCCAAATAGTCATTTTGTCCCTTCTAATTTAAATATGGCACGCACCTCCAACCTCCTCCATCTTTTTGTTTCATAGAGGAAAGACGCAGATAAAAGAATCTCACAATGAACACCTTTCTCTATGTGTTGCTGTATCGCCGACAGGCAATGACATCAGGAATCTCATCCCGGAGGCGATTGTTTTGGAAAAAAACAAGAGGTTAACATTTTGCTTTTGCAATCTCAACAACATTCAAATAAAGCAGTTCCTCTTGGTTTAGATTAGAACGGCATTCAGTTATGCCTGGAAGTTGATGGATGGTTCTTGCGGGGAAGAAACTGCATGACGGACGGCTCAGGATGCAGTTCAGCTGACCGAGCAGACGGAGTGAGGAAGCATGGAATGCGGCGTGCTTGGAGACTCGGCAGCATGAGCCATTAGATGAGGGCGGCTTGAAGCTGAAAACAACTATGCCACTGCTTTCCTTAGCATAACAACATGGATTATTTAGAACCACAAGCACAGCATGTAAATCTTAAAGAAAGAGAGGGCTGTCTTTTGTTTCATGTCGTTTTTAAAGCAAACCTATTAAATTATTAGTGGTGTTGAGAGCTAATTTCCTACCATTCAGGTTAGCAGCAGTTCTGCTGCGTAATCTGTGTTTGTTGGACCTTTAGGGGAATTTAGACCTTTTGAAGCGCTAAAAGAAATTATTTCGATGGGAACTGTAACAGTGTGTCAGAAAGTCAACTCAGCATAGCTGCAGTCACAGCTAATATTTTCTATTTAAGCCTTCATCCAACTTCCAGTTCCTTCAAACTATCAGTCTTTAAATATTGTCAACAAATCCTCTTTCAAAAACTTCTTTACTCCTTCAAGAGCAAAGATGAACTAAAATCATATTCCTTGTTTGTAGAATAGAATAGAATATGGTTTCAAAGGGTGTCGTAACAACTACACTGCATTGTGGGATGAGAATAGAATAGAATATCGTTTGAAAGGGTGTTGTATCAACTGCACTGCATCACATCTATTGTCGATGCCAAATGATGCCAAATGAACCCTGGATAGCTTGTTGTGCTGTTTGACACGAAGCTAAGCAAGCTGCTAGCACTAGACAAGCCAGCTGAGGCTAGCAAAAAACAGTAAGAGATTAATTTAGACATTACATCATAAATTATCCTCACTTATTTCAGGTTATCTGTGATATTTCATTATAAATGAAGTCTTTTTAAAAGTAATAATGGATTTGTGTGTTTTTCAAAGATTGTGTTGCTGTTTTACACGGAGCTTTTAGCAGGCTGCTAGCCTAGCTAGGTTGCTCCAGCCTAGCCAGCTAGCGTTAGCTTAGCCTGCTGAGGGTAGCAGAGAAACTGAAAGTAATGGAGATCCTTTGTGAATATTCCCTTCTTCATAAAGAAATTAACCAATCAGCCCCTAGATATTTACAACATAAATGCAGAGTGGAATTTTAAAGAAATTTGTCCGACAGACACTGGAGCAGAGGAGGAGCTCTGTGAGGTGAAGGTGTGTTGTTCAGGTACCTCTGAAATTATAAGTTTTCTCATTAGGAAAAAACTTCGGAGATACTGGACCAACCCAACGTTGCTTTGTCCGTGAACATTTCTGAATTTATTGCCGGTATGAATACTAACTCCATTGACGAGATAGAAAGAAAGCTCAACTTCTGAGAATGGCAGCGGCGGATCAGGTCATGTAAATCCTTCGTTTATTTATCATGCTCATATGGATCAATCTCACTGATCCTATAGATTTAATTCAAGATAACGAAGAACCTTCAGATCAGAGTCTAGCTTGTGTCGGTACAGTTCATCGTTTATCTCTCTAGTACGGTCCATTTCTCAAGCACTTTGCGTTTATCTCTGTCACAGCACGGCATCTGAATCAGTAAACAAAAGCCGTTTGCTCCCTGAAAATGGCGACTGCATCCCACAATGCATTGCAAAATCACGTGCCCTTTCTAGCCCCCTAGAATAGCCTTTATTCATCCCACACTTGGGATTTGTGTGCAAACATGCCTTTTAAAGCTGGTTCTGATTCTGATTCTTGTCGTGCTGATCAAGAAAGGAAAACATTAACAAACTCCACTTTAACTTAAAAGGCCTACTTCCAGTTGTCAGACAGGTTCTTTTTCAGCAATTTATTTATTTCACAGCTCTGGCGGGTTTGTAAACTCAGTTCATGAAAATGAGTTTGATCTGAAACATATAAGTATGACAAAACAACAGAAGCTATCTGTAAGGAGACAAAGAGGTTTTCTGGCAGTACTGTACATTCAGATCATGCGTAACAGCTTTGTCCAGAGCAGTAATCTATAAAGCGATAAAGTTTATTGCATTTAATTATCTCTGACAGGCTCTCGCTGTAATCTACACAAAGCACGTGCAAACGAGCTGTTACACACTTCCTCCATGAAAGGGGGACAGGACAGGACGGCATGCTGCCGGACCGCCTGCTGAGGAGGCCGTCTCTGTGCATGACACAGACATGGGCTCCGGTGACCCGGCTGGCGCTCGCCTACGTCTACTAGCTGGCTGAAGGCTCCGGGGCGGCCATGTGGCATCTGCTGCCACGGGGCTGCGCTGAGACCGGGGACGGGACCAGCCCTCTGCTCACCAAGGCTGTCTGTGGAGCTGCAAACCTGGCACTGTGTTGTGAACCAAGCCGATTCGCTGGGAAAGAAGTGGCAAGGTCACCCCTCGCTCTGCCTGAAAGACCTCCACCTGCCACATTCTGCCTGGCTGTCATGGTCCACACATGGGTGGGGGTTAGGTTACTGGCGCTTTGCTCAAAATTCAAGAGGAGATTTACTGTGCAAAGCCTTTTGGTTGCTCTGAAAAAAGCCAACATTCAATCTGAGAATGAACAAAAACAATAAACTAAATGCACAAAGTGCATCGGCGCCCTGTTTACCTTCATCTCAGTGACATGCGGAGTCTGAGCCAGGACGGAAAAGTTAGTGACGGTGGATCCCATCCATAACGGTAGCGACTCCCTGGTGGGGGAAGGGGGCGTGCTTTTCCCCTGAAGGTTACTGCTTGTAAATCCTTGCATAGTTTATTCAAATGGTGCCCTAACCGTGGTCTCTGGGATTCTTCCCCTTACAGCAAGCAAAGCATGACCTTTACATTTGATGCTTGACAGTTCTTCAAATTCGCCCAACCAGAACAGATTAATGCATATTTATGTGTTGTTACTAGAGCAGCGGATGCTCTCTATCGCTCGGGGAACAAAAGACAGAAAGCTTTTTGCAGACAAGTACATCAGCACACCACGCATCCCTGCACCCACATTTTAATTTAGTCATGAACGGTACCGGAACCTTTTGGGTTATTACTAGCAATTGCTTTCATTTACCCACATATTAAGCAACTAATATTAGTATACAAATATTTACATGTTAACACAACTTGGGGTTGTGTTTAAGCACAAATATTTATATATTTATAGATGATGTTGGCTGTATACCAGTGATAGATGCGATGGATAAATGAAAGACTCAGCTAAAATGATTTAGTTATATTAATATCTGGACGTCCATGATGTAAGTTGGGGAAGAGTTAAAAAGATGATTGTAAAATGGTAGGTGCTTACTTCTACTGGCTTTTATTTACAACTTGGTTCCAGAACCAAAGTGCAGAAGTACCAAGACCTGGGTCAGAACCCACAGATGCAGAGCGACCGTC
Organism: Fundulus heteroclitus; assembly: GCF_011125445.2. Taxonomy (NCBI): domain Eukaryota; kingdom Metazoa; phylum Chordata; class Actinopteri; order Cyprinodontiformes; family Fundulidae; genus Fundulus; species Fundulus heteroclitus. Next base: position 2,661,980 of record NC_046379.1, on the reverse strand, counting down.
TGGAAGAAGCAACAGCTGCTTGTGCTGCATTTCCCCTTCAACCGAGCCAAGAGATGTGCTGTGTGAACCGGATTCTTCAGGCTTTATTCTCTCTTTGGTGCTGGTTCTGGAGCCTAAAGCTGACGGATCCAGAGTACTACAAGGATTTTCATCCTCCATTATTTGTCAAATCACAGTGGAGATTATACTCTCAGGTTTAGGCTGTTAAACGTATTTCCATTAATTCCTGACAGATCAATAAACATGATGAATGTAATTCATGTCATTACACACAGGTGAGCCTTAAATAAAATGTACATATAATAAATACAGTAGTAAAGTAGAAATAAAATAGTCTTTGCTTTTGTCTTTCTTTTGTACTTGTTACCACTTCTTGTAGGTTTTATGATCATTGACTGAACTAATGACCCAAACCTCGGTTCCCCCTGGGAACGCTGTAGGATCCCCCAGAATGAGGGGAGTGTGTTTTCAGACACAGAGAAGTGTCTGGGTTCCTCTCCTGGACCTATTACAGCTGTGATCCCATCTCAGAGAAGCAGAAGACAATGGATGGATGGATAGACGCATTTAATCTTTTATCCTAAATACATTTTAATCAAGGGAAATATACCGAAAGTTCCCTGCTTTCTTTAAAAATGTCATATAGATCACTCAGCATGAAGGCCAAGAACTGATCTGTCAGGGCTGATTTCAATCAATTATGAGAATGATTAGTTCAGGAATATTAGTTTATCAGAGATATACCAAAAAACAATCGCTAAAATGTTGGAAATACAGGAATAATCCATCCATTGAGAGAAAATATCAGTATTTGTTGTTAAGGTAATCCTTCAGGTTTTAATCTTGGCATTAAAAAACAGAACACTAAATAATTTAAACTGCTCCTTCTGCACACGTGGTTATTTTTAGGCCGAATATAGCGAGTAACTGTATGGTTTCTACTACGTAGTGAGGCCATTTTTACACATTGGCACCTGGTTTGGGACACACTCAGCCAAGATCATCTATTAAGATTGGCCGGGTTGAAGGCTGTCGTTTATCATGAGTACATAGCCAGTCCTCAGATGGCGGCCTGACCGCCTCAGCCAGGCAGAGCCGGGGTCGGGTGGCCTTTACGTCTGTCGCCGTCTACGCGTGAGTGTGAATCTCTTCGCTCTGGTCTGACGGTTAAAAATACACAGCTTGACGAAGGTCCTGCAGGCTTCTACGCTTCACTAAGATAACTCTGGTTTTCTCACTCGCTGACACTCCTTAAAAAAAAAACCCTAATTTCTCAGATTTTTTATGTATTTTGTGGAAAATATTTTTCTGTCAAAACATCATGAAAGGGATTCATTTGTGAGAATGGAATTAAGAACAGATTAAAGAGGCTAAACGCCACGGAAACGAGGCCTTCGCCGTTTGTTTGTGACTACCAGACAATGTAAAAGCTGCCACGGAGAAGCCTAATTTTGGTGAAAATTCATGCAAGGAACTTTTCCAATCAGCTTAAAACAGCTCTGAGCTGAAAGTGTCTTTTTTAAAGTATACAAATTATCTTTTTGACAGCCGGCGATTCACATCAATGTTCTGTTTGTGCTGCCTGAGATCAGTGCGGCGCTTGATACGCTGGAACAGCGGAGCTTTTATTCAGTACTCAGAATAAATGTTCTCTCAGAAGCACGTAAGTCACACATCAAACTATATGGGTTGAATTTGATTATTTCCATACATATTATCTCAGGTTTCATAACAAGTTAAACATCAAATGGACCAGATGAAGGAGGAAATGGCCCGTCTCTCCTCTGTCTGATCTTGTTTTCATGGACCAACCTATCAGGAGTGTCCTCCGTCCAGGTAAAAGTAATAAGAGTCACGATCTGAGCAGGTATTGACCCACTCTCCAGTATTTATTCAATTTTCAAGCAGCACAGAGTTGCTGCTTTGTGGAAAAATCCACAGTTGTTCTTGTGTTGAAAACAAATCCTCCTATTAATTAATCCTGTATACTCTTCAGTGATGGTATCAAGGCGTTGGTTGGTTGTAATACTTACAAGCAGCTGGTTCTGCTGTTCTTTTTATATCTCTCTTTGCAGGTGTAGAAACAGACTCTGAGGATATTAAATTGTTCTCCCCCTTTCCTCTCCTCTTTCACCTTTTCTCCCTTTTAGCATTTTGTCTTTCAGTACCTATTAACCTGCGTCAGCTTCTTTTATATCCTACACTTACTAAAACAGCTCATCTGTGTTGTAAATAGGTCATCCTATAGGTAAATAGGTTTCTCTCCTTTAATTTCCTCTTCTACCTTCTTGTTTCAGTGTCCACTGAACATGAAATAGTCCCAGCATAAAATCTAATAAAGCTTCTTGCATATATAAATCAAGCAGAGCACTGTGGGGAAAGCGGTAAGGCTCCACTGGTGAAAGTAAAATCTCTTGAGCTCTTTTTTGCATTGAGACAACAATTCTTATTGCTACACTGCCAGACAGGACACACAAGAAAAATAAAGCAAATCCTTAAAAGAAGGCAGGTTATTTTACACCTACGCCTCTAACTTTCCATTAAAGCTTTTGAGAAAACGATCAAGAGAAAATTTATAAAATATGTTGCAAAAATATTAGACCTTCTACCGTTTGCCTTCAGTTGAGAGACAGACGGCATATGCTGATTCTAGATTGGTGTTCTGCTTTTAACATAATTCAGGATTTTAGCTTTTAAATTGTTAAAAATGTTTAACTACTGACGGGTATTAAAGCACTTAACACGTTTGAGTTTACAGTTAATGCATTAGTGCTCATATTTAAAGCTGTTTTGTTGGTTTTATAGTAGTGATGGTACATTAGACATGTCCTTATATTTTAAGTCATTAATGTTTTGATGCCATTTTTTGCTCACTGTGAATTAGATGTTATGTCTTGTACAGCAAATGTGGCTAATAAATATGTGGTTAATTCATTAATTGGATATGTTCACGCTGTGCTCCTGCTGCGTGTTTGAACGGGTGGAGCAGAGGAAAGGATGAGCAGAGACAGCATGACTGACAGTCGCTCCATTGGTTTATGTTTGGTGCTGAATAGACTCAAGGTTTGCTGGGTGAGGTCCAAGGAAACAAGGTGCAGCAGCCTAAACAGAGACAGCCTTTCCTCTTCTGTCTTATCAAGGTCTGAGCTGAGAGACGAGAGCTTGGATGGAAATAGAAAGTTAACCTCACCCTTGCAGATAACAAAAAAGCCGAATGCAGAGCTATCATGCAGGAGCTACAGAGCTGAAGCTTTACAGAGCAGCGAGAAAACAGCATCCAGTGCTCAGAAAACACGGTTCTCATCCAGTCCTTGTTCTTGCTTCCTTGTTGCACTTAAAGGTTTCAGATCATCAAACTGATTTTAATATTAATATAACCTGAGAACATTTTCAAACGATGTTTTTATGTATAAACAGGAAAAAGCTATGCAAAGCATCCTGGCGGTAGGTGAGAAACTGATTACCCCCTTAGCATAATAACTGGTTGTTTCATCCTTGGTGCCAAAAGCTGCCTTCCAGTGTCTGCAGTAACTGGGAATGAGTCATTTAAATGACTGTGGGAGAATTTTGGTAGTTTTTTTTTTTTAATTCAGCCACCTATTCTTATTGTTTAATCATGGCCTCTGACCCTAACTGTGGCAGATGAGGCCTAGAGAGCATTAGATGGTGCTCTGGGATCTTCTGTGACCTCCTGGATGAATCATTAAGGCACTTTCAGAGTAAATTAGACAGACGGGCCACTCCTGGTTCACCACTGTTCCATGTTCTCTCTGTTTGTGGATAAAGGCTCTGAAAGCCTGGGAAGGGTCCAAAAACATGGTTAATCCATGATTTAACAATTACTTTTTTCACATAAGGTAAGGTGGGTTTGGACAGCTTCTGATAAATGCAATTAGAATTTGAAAACACCTATTTCTATATATTTTGGTTATACATGACATATATGACTGATATTAAAAGTGTTTGAGAAATAAGAAATGAACTGGGCAAGAAACTTGTAAAAGTCCAGGTTTGAAAAGTGATTTTCTACTTGAGCTGATGAAATCATAAACTAGATTAAGTTATTGTGTGAATAAACCACTTTATTAGCTCCTGAGCAACCCAGCGCCTCAGTCTGCAGCCGCCACGCCTCGGCGCAACCAACTTCTCTGGCGCAGCAGAAATCTAAGCGGCCACATGTGCGGGGAGCTCAGAAATAGCGCGCCATTAAAAGGTCTTGACTCACCTTGTTTTAAGCACAAGGTCTAATTGCCAGCCTCTTTTCCAGAAGGCCACAGCAGCAGCTGGCAGCAGGCAGCGTCTACAGGGAGCGCCACTAACGACACAAAATATAAGAAATAGGAGGCGATAATGCCTGCAGACGCTGGCTGCCTCACAGACTCTGTGCTCTGTTCTGCCACAGGAAAACAGCCGAGGATTCTGGGTGCCCTCGCTGACTCCTCACCACACGTTTGACTCATAAATGCTGCTATTATTCTTGCTTAATTCGGGTCCGCCTTCAGTGTCTCATAACACCTGAGCAGATGATACTCAGTATTTGCCAAGCAGTTGTTCACTAATTTAAATGACTAACATTCAGTCCCGGCTCAATTCTTTGGAGACCAATTTATGCCGGCTATCAGAGGAAGAAACACGAGTGACCAGGAGTGGGCTCACATCTTTTCTCTGATGTTACATCTCCTTTTTCTTAAAGGTTGCCAGCTGCAGAGGGATTTATTCTCCACAAAGCAAAAAAAACTATAAAAACAACATTTGCGTTCAGTAAAGAGAATATTTTGTGGCAGGCTTGGACACGGACAAAGACCGTGAAGAGCTCATGGACAAAGAGAAAACTCCCCCCAACGACAGAAATACAGTATTCTGTGTTTGGAAGCTGAAAATGCAGCTTGCTCAGACTCCTGAATCTGGAGGATTTTAATGAACTCCTCCTCAGGTTGCAGTTGACCACATGTACGTCAAGCACAGGGGGGCACATCCCACGCAGGGCAAACACAGCACACTGTCACCTTTCTTCCTCTGCTGGCTTCACGGCGTGAAAACACTCGACACAGGGTGGACTGAGTCCCACATGCAAAACGGCTGAATAGTGCCCCGCAAAAGTATTCAAACCCCTTAATTTTGTTACGTTTAAAACCACAACCTTCAAAATTCCTGATGAATAAAAGCATCCGGTGCATTTATGCACAGTCCCTGAGAGTTGATACTTTAACCCAGGCTTTTCTTTGCATAATAGCTCAGGTTCAGTCAGACGGGGTGGAGGATATCTAACTGCTCAGTGGATCTGAGTGGTTCTGCTTCTCCAGCTCTGAGACGGAGAGAAGAGCCACACTTGATGCACAAAGACTTTTGATCTGACTTATACGCTCTAAGGACTCGTACTCATGGCCGGAGACCATGCACGGCGTCTTCTCGTGTGTCTGGGAGGGAAAGTGGGTCAACATATACGCTGCAGACTGCAGCCCGTCCTGGGGATGCACTGTTGATCATATTTTACTGTGAGAAAAGGCGTTTGCTTCATCAGCAATGTGTCTGGACTGTTAGATATTAAATGCTGACAGCAATGTCTTCATGTTAGCTGCAGCTTCACAGCAGGACTCTGTGTTAAATCATTTTGGTTTATTTTAAACAAAACGAGACTGAAAAGACCGCGCTGTTAAGATCTACGTCCTGTTTCTAAAAATAATAACACTTCTACACTGTTCTTTCTATAATTATGTAATTTATGATTTACATATAACATAGAAAACATGTGTACTGTTCAGTTTTCACAACAGAGGTTTTAAATGTAATTTTATTTAGAAATGGCTTCCAAATGATATTTAAGAAAACACTAGTGTAGTATGTAAATAGTTACCGAGTCAATATTATTAAACTCAGGGGTTAACATGCATCTCCAAAATCATTAAAAACTAAATCAAAAACTAATAAAATACCCTGTGTTTGATTCATTTATTAATTCGACTGTAACAGCTGTTATTATTTCCATTAAAATGCTTCCAGGTGAACCTCCACCAAAGAGAATGCAGCTAAAAACGTCAATGAATTGTTTCAATTGGTGACAGATAATTGAATTAACGTAATTTATTATACGATGGTTTAACTTCACATCTTATAAACTAAATAAGCTAATTACTTGTTGCCAATTGAAGCCCTTCATTTAGGTTGGAGCTGCATTTTTAGAGTGATGCTGCTGTGCTGTCTTCACTGTTTGACTCTGAGGCTTTTTCCACATGTCCACTGTCTCTCCTACATGATTTGTGAAAGCATTTAGAAGAGAAACTTTAAACAGGACGTCTTTTAATTGTGTCTTTCTTGTTGTTTGTCTCCCATCACCACATGTTTGCTCCACTAATAGCCGTACTGTCAACAGATCCTCCCACCTGAGCCGTAAATCTCTGCAGCTCCATGCGTTGCCATCAGCTTCTTCAAGGTTTTCCAATCCAGGTAACATCCTTACATGCACTTTTACAAACAGTAGGTGACCTCTAAAGGCAGCTGGTTGTGCTTTTATTTAGGATTATAATGCTAAAAGGGACAATGTACAAATGCACGCTTTTCAGACATTTAATAAAAAAGAGAAAATGCTGTCTATTTTTTTCCTTCTACTTCAGAATAATTTACTGATTTGTGTTGATCTATCACATAAAATGCCAATAAACACACTGAGATCTGTGGCTGTAATGTGTAAAAACGTAGGACAGATTAATGGTGTAAATACTTCTGCATGTCCCTGTTCGCTCACCTTCACCTGGCGGCTCGCTTTCCCAGAGCGGCATCGCTGCAAGGAGGTTCTCTGGGTGGAGTTCAGTTCCTGCAACAATATAAATGAGCCCAGCTCGGAGGTATTTCATTCCAGCTCTTTAATCTAACGTCTGTCATATTGCAGATGGGCTGAGAAAAAGCTCCTTATAAAACGGCACATCTTTTAAACCTTTGTTGGAGGTTTAACTGTAGAACTGCTGAGGCTACGTCCAGCTGGCCTTGTAAAAGTCACCGGCTCAAGCGAGGGCCAGAACAACGCCATTTGTCTTAACGTCAGCGAATTCAATAATTAATGGGCCGTATCCTATCACAGTTCTCCCATTCACCCCCTCTAAGTCTCACATCTCTGCACCCGGGCGTTCAGCAGCAGAAATGCAGGTCCGTCCAGTAGTTACCCGTGAACATTTAATTCCTCATCATTATGAGATGTCTGGTTGCATCTACACGGTTATTTGCTTATTCTGACATGCACACGCACGTCCACGGGCCTCCAGTGATGCATCGATCGCAGGGAAACAAGTCAGTGGCATCAACCTTCTCTCCTTGTGTGCTGCAGAACATCTGGCTTTAGATCAGAATAATGCAGGCGGTAAATACACGTCCACATCTAAACCTTTCCCTCTGATACTGTGAGCTTTTATAGCAAATAAATGACGCGGATGAATATGTTTGTGTGTTTTGACCCTGGATTTGATTAGATATAGCAGAGAAGTGTTTCTCTGTTGGAGAAGTGGCAGCCTTGTGCAGCAGCTTCAGTCACAAACAGCGCTTTGCAAATGTTCCCATCCCTGTTTTACTTTATCTCACATTACAAATGCAAACCTTAAAATGATCCTTGCAGGGTTTCATGTGAAAGACCAACATGGAATAATCCAGGACTGTGAAGTGGAAGAAAAATGATGCGAGGTTTTTCTGAATCTTTTGTAAACACCGTTCTGAGAGCTTTCGTTCTTCTGATACGACTAAATGAAACGCAGGGAAATTAATCAAAGGAGGAAAAAAAGGAGTCCACTTGTAATTTAATGTGAGTGCAGCTTTTCTGTTTGTGGCCTCAGGGGCTCTGACTGTCAGGAAAGACAAAATTAATCAGAAATAACCAAAAGAGCAGTGGTGACTCTGGAGGAGCTGCAAAGATTCACAACTCATTTGGGAGAATTTGTCATTGGGGAATCTGTTAGTTAACCCGACTCTCACCAGATGGATGTGGAGCTCCACACGGCTCCACATCCATCTAGACTCGCTGCCATTAGGTGGGATTTCAACACAACATGAAAAGGACGAGCCAATCAGGATCGCCGGGTGGGATTGTCGTAGATGTGACGTACCAGAGAAGCGACTGTTTGGATTCAGACAACAATGGCGGCTCGCAGCGAGGAAGCAAAGGTGACCAGACGTCCCCGAGTTCCTATTTTGGATGACCTGCCCCCGGAAATGTTCCCAATGTCTGATTTTAGTTTATCATGATGGAGTAAAAACATTTGACACAGCAGGAGGTGTTTACTGCCGCTGTCCCGATGTAGTAGAAGAGCTGAACCCAACACGCCCTCCCCGCCCCGCCGGCGTCTCAGATCGAGCAAAACAAACCAACCCTGACAGAAACTCTGCGCCCGCCCGCTTAGCAAAATCAGAGGCGTCCTCGGTTTTCATTAGAGAAATCTGGTCACCTGGTAACATTTCATTTCATCAGTGTTGTTTAATCTACCAAATATTAATTCTTTAAACGAACACCAGAGAAAGGCTTTTGTTAGTGGAAACAATGGTTTCAGTTTCGATGTTGGTTTTTTATGTGAGTCGTTGATGTAACGCGTCAGTCAAGATGACGGACAAGTGGTTTATTCAGTCATATACAAGGATCTTTGATAAGGCCTCTCCTTCTGAAACACATCTCTAATGGAGCGATCCCAGATTGATGTGAGGAGCTCTGCGGAACGAAATTCCATCTGGCGAGAGTCAGGTTAGCTATTAGTTACTTATGCCACAAATGTAGGCCTTTATGGGACGTCAATAAGAAAGTCATAAGAAGTCCTGTTTGCAGAGTGTCCTAAACCATGTAGTAGAAACATCAGTCATGCAGAAGAAGGTGGTTTGGTTAGATGTGACCAAAATTGGCGCTTGCTAGGTGTTGCATTAGTCTGTGGGAAGCTGGTCAGTTTGGAAGCTGGATCTAAGTACACTGCAGTCCAGGAAGAGAACATGGCAGAAGCTGCAAATGGCTTAAGACTTCTAGCAGGACAACGACCCAAAATATACAGCCAGGACTGAAATGGAAGGGTTAGATCAATGTGTATGGATGTGTTTGTATGGCCTAGTCAAAGTCCAGAGCTGAAGTAAGTCAAGAATCTGTAGAAATGCATGAAAGTCTATGTTCACAGACCCCTTCCATCCAACCTGAGGGGTTTGAAGCTATTTTTGCAATGGGCAAAGATCTGTAGATGGGTATAGTTGGTGCAGACAAGTGAAAGTGAAATATGGTGAATTACTGACTTTAATTATGACCTGCTTTGTGTTGGTCACATAAAATCCTGATTACAAGCACTGGCGTCCCTGGTTGCAACATTAGTAAAAATGAAAAAACTAGCAGACATATGAATGTCATTTCATGGCACTGTAGATCCTTTCACAGTCACATCATTTAGTAATCTGTCACCTCATCACATTTCTTACATCTCTTTCCATTCTGCCTCTGTGACACATTGACCTTTGTTATCTTCTTACGGTTCGGATCACGGAAACACTTGAACGACATCTCTGCTACACAGAAAACCAGCGAGTGAGCCCATTAGGCGGCGTCTCCCCTTCATCGCCGCCTTCTCCGGCGCCCTCTGACCACACGGCTCAGTAGAGGTGCAGAGTCTAGGAGCACAATCACTCAGTGTGAAAATGTCAGCCTCCCCCCCTCCCTCCCTTTCTTTATTGATGCTGACATTTAGCCTGGCACCACAGAGAGGGGGATCCTGCAGTACATCACACAGAAATGGACACGGCTGCTCCCCACAACACCGCAGCGTCGGGAAAATATAGACACGATTGCAATAGACCTTGATTTATCGCTTCGGCTCTTGTATTTTTAAGTGCATTGTGTATGAAAACATGTAAGCAGAGCGTCTGTGTGCTTTGCTGCGTCCCCATTACGTCGGATGCCGCCTCTATATTTCAATACTTTCCCTTTTCTCTATCCCTGCTCATCACCCCCGTCTTCTCCCTCTAACCATCACGCCCTCCCCCAGGTGGCTTTGGGGCCGGCCTGTCTGAAATGTGATAGGCATAATCCCATTTAGTCTAATTGCATCTGCGGGAGAGTGTCCCATCGTGTGCCTACCGAACCCCTCAGAAGACATTAAGGCACACATTTCCGCACAGAGGCATCCTGCAAACACATGCACAGGCATGCACGCATCAGCTGGACCTAAACGTTTCCTTCTCTGCTGCTAATATTTAAAAGCTCCTAAAATGACGGCGTGACCTTTTTTTTTTCCTGTTTGTGATGCCGCCGCTGCTGGCTTGGTCTGCGTTAGCACGCATCAGGGAGGGAAGTCAGACAAACGCGTTAGACGTTAGCAAACAGCCTAATGGAAAGAACCGGCTCTGGTTTGTGCATCTGCATTAGCGTGCACATTTAAAGCCGCCTGCGTGCGCCGGCCCCCAGGAGATTCTGGTCCAGTGGTCGCAGTGAGACGATGCTGCCGGAGACGCAGGGAGTCGTTTGAAGCTGTAATGAGGCTAATGGCCGCGTATTATTATTACGTTATTATACATTATTGCGTTGCGCTAAAAGAAAAGGGCAGCAGCGTTACAATGTGGCGGATTTAATAAACTAGATTAAACTGTTTTAAAAGAAATCAATTAGTCTCACACAGAAATGACTCGGCCTCGTATCTGTGGAAAAATCAGTCTGAGGAAGAAAATCCTCACTAACCAGGGCGCTACCTTATCTATGCTTTAAAGAATATTTATTTAAATAAAGGAAATAATTTCATATCATTCAGGATTATACATGTTGCTGTGAACCAGTATGTTTCCCCTTACAGATTTATTATCCTTATTTGTTGTATTTTATCATACCTACATGGTTTCAGATCGTGGTATGTGTTATTAATTATGATTTTGGTTAAAAGACGCACAAACTAGCTGTAATTTTACAGGCTATGATTCCTAAGAGGGAAGAGTTTCTCACTGCCTAAGCTGGAAAACGGTCAAACCTTTATCCAGAGGTTTAAACACAGGCCGTTCAGAGCATAATTTGATTTGATGTGGGGGTTGAATTACGGGAAGCTGCATATGATGCAACCCAAATTCGACTGATCAGCCAATCAAAGAGTGGATTGGGAAACCGCGGCATTACCCAACCGATTTAAAAATGCACTCGATTATTTTTCCACAGCATATATTCAGAGTAAAAAAAACGCTGTAGATGTATCGCTGCTTCCTCCTTCCAGCTTTCAAACTATAGCCTCAGTTTTTTTTTTTATCCCCAAATTTCTAAATCTGCAACACTGGATCCAAACAGGAGCCATTTTCAGACCATCATCGTTTAGACATTAACATTTAGGTTCCCGGAGAGCCTGATCTTCTGGGGACTCGTTGACATCGTTGACATGGGATTGGAGACTCTCGGCTTGATCTTAAAGGTATACTATGCAACCGGGGTGATTTTCCAGCGAGGCTCCCCCCAGAGGGCGAAAGTAAAAGTGCACTGTCGTAAAGATGCTCAGCTGTTCTGGTTTCTCCGTCAAGCCAGGCGCGGTTGTTTTGAGCTTAGCAGACAGGCGAACTCAACGAAAAGTGGAAAAAAACGGCAGTACAAACAATGACTAACAGTGAAAGTATGAACATGCACACAGAGAGAGAGAAACCATTCCAATGTTACTTACAATCGCATCAGCAGAAACACGAGGTCTGTGGCAGCCTTGCAGCCTTCTTTTTCTTTTAGCTCTCGCCATTCTGAAAAAGCTTGCCCGATGTTCACCCGTGTACGACTCCTCTCTCTGTCCAGAGCCCTTTTCCTCTTTCTTGCCTGCTCCAACATGGGCTTTCGCTGTTTTCTCGCTGGTTCCGCTATGATAACTGCACAAATATCGCCACTGCGCTAGCAACCGAGCATGCCTTTCACTGGGGGTGTGTAGCAGTTCTCGCCGTAAAGCCAGACCGACTCTCGCGATGCACCAGACTTCTGAGCCTGTGGGTGCGGGCCGAGGGCTCCTGCTATTGCAAGTGCGGTATTTCCCCCACAGACCACCAGGGCGGCCGAGAAAACCTTTGTTCGACCTGAAATGACTCATTTAATCATCCAAAACAGTATGGAACACATTAATTAACTGAAAAATGTTGCATAGTATGCCTTTAAAGAGTCCATCAAGGGTGTTTTCAGTGTGGCTGGAGAAGAGCAGGTGAAAGTGTGAGAAAGGCCAGAACTAGGGAAGCTCAGTATCACATGTCCTGCAAAACTAGACCAAATGTGTCTGGATTGAAAACTGCGTCAGGATTCATGCATCTGACACAAGAGACACGCCCCGATTTTAATCAATTCATATTTCAAGCGTCAGATTTTCTCCTTCTACTTATGCAAATAAAATATCTTCCTGTAGCTCAGAGAGAGAGAGAGAGAGAGCAGATGTAATCTTGTTTTGCACTCTAGATCGTTAACAAGATTATACTTCACACAGCTGCTTCCATGAAAAGGAACCCCAGATAGGAGGAACAATATTAGGTGAATCTGATGAACCACACGACTTTGGGTTGAAGAGAACGCGGCTGCTTCTGTTTTACGTGGTGGAAACGTTGCAGCGAAGCGGGGACACATTGAGCTGTAACCGCGCACAGATCAATCCGCAGCACAAAGGAAATCAATACAGCAGAACCGAGTTACTCTGATGAGCCGAGCGCAGACCATTAGATTTGGATGTGGGAGAGAAGAAAAAAACAACAACACTGCAGTAAATGAGAAACAAAAACACGCTTCCTGTGGTGGAATCCAGCGTTATCGCACAAGTGCAATAACTGCGTTCAGAAACGACTGTCACAAACATTGTTTCTGGAGATGGAGGTAATCAGAGTAATGGGTGCTTCACTGTTTTGGTGTTTTCCATTAACGGGCACGCGTCAGTGCAGCCATGCCTATGGGGGGAAAAAATCCAGCGACTCATTATCTCTGAAATGAAACTATTATCTTGAAAATAATAAATAAGCCCATTCTGCATAATGTGATATAACAGAGAGAGAGAGAGTGCCGTTCAGCGGATCCCTCTGAAAGGAGGAAGACCCATATGGTCACATTGTTTTGGAAATAAGGACGCGCGGATGCTCAGTCACCTGTTATTCTTAAGTATGGATGAAATTGCAGTGATGGTTTTCAAATAAGACAGCTTGAGTTTACCTCTGCTGGATAAAAATAGCCACTACACTGCCGGATCTCCAGCTGTTCCTTTATCCCCTGCTCAATCCAGTCATTAAAACTTTCACATCTTTTCAAACATTTGTTGAAAAAGCTGCCAGATCACACGGAAACGTCTAGGCAGGAGGCACACTTCATGAAAACAACTCAGAGGACGGCAGCTAGGAGAGAATGGATGGCGGGGGAAGCTTGGAAACAGACGCTCCTCCGTCTTTCAGTTTGCAAAATTGTTTTAGAAAACGGTATTTTGGTGGGTGAAGACTCCTGCTTTCTCTGTTGTTCGTTTATATAACATCCATATCTTACACCTGTGTGGTTTTTGTCCTTACTTATGAACAATGGATGAAATATTTACCCCTGCTCTCACCCACTGGACCCTGGTTCTCCCATCCACGTGTTCTATGGATCTGGAGAAGACTCGTGACCACGCCCCCAAATTATATTATTTTATGTATTTTATGTCGTATTTTGTGGCCACTGCTGTGGACTTATAGCATCTAAGGGTCTTTCAAAGGCCATCCTGTCTGTATACCCCTGTGTCCGCATTCCTAGCCCGGCCACCCTTGTCCCCAAGCCTGTTTTCTTGGGTTTACTAAGAGGATTTCTACATGCCGTCAAGGAGGAGAAGTTGATTGAGGAACCTTTTGCTCTCATCTTTGATTTTTGCAGAGATTCCTTTGCTGTCTTCAAGTCATCGACCAACCGCAGCTGTTGACATTTAACCACAAAACAACTGGGACAAGCGTCCTCTCCTCTGAGCCTGAGCTCACGGTTCTCAGATTCAACTATTTTGGTGTCTAGCTCACAGAGGATGGTGGGATGGATCTGTTGTGGTAAAGAAAGAAAAGAAAACCTGAGATCTCAGTTTGCTCGTCTGTCTTGGGATGCGACGCAGTGAGCTAGGGAGTAAGGTTGAGGAGAGGGATGTCTGGATTTCTCTCCCCACATGCTGACGTCAGATAAGCGGAGGACAGCGGGTGGATCAGCATCTGCAGTGCTGGGAAAACTTTGTGCATCTGACTGGTTTCTTCCTTCTGCTGCTCTAAAATGTTTCAGCCCCAGTCCTCATTCGTGTTAAACTTTTAGAATCGTGTCGTTTTACTGTGTGACTTTTACAGCAGCTGGGTTTCGTTACCTTTGCCTGATTAATAGTGTCAGTGACTTTGTTTCTCGTCTGTCTTGACGTTTCTAGGTTTGGACATGATGTGTTGCTTTTCTAAGACCATTTAGACTTACACTTAGACTTAGACAACTTTATTTGTCATTTTGTATGCACAGAGTGCGTACAGAACGAAATTTCATTGCATAAAGCTTGTAAATTGCAGTAAAATTAAGTTACAGTATAATGTGCAGCAGTGATTTAAAAGTAAACAATTTAAATGTAGACAATGCAGGAGAAAGTCACAGTGTACAGGTGAGTATTTTTTATTTTTTTTTAAACATTTGTATGTGCAGAATTGATTGTGCAAGGGCATTTGTGCAAGAATACAGCTTGTAATTTACAGTACATTTAAAATACAATATAAGGTGCAGCACTGAATTTAAAAGTAAAGCAATTGAAATGTAAACAATGCAGGAGAAAGTCACAGTGTACAGGTGAATATTTTTTTTTAAAACAACCATTTGTATGTACAGAATCTGATTATGCAATGGGAATTTGTGCAAGAATGCATTTAAAAGAATGCATTTAGCCTAGTCACGTTGTCAGACAGGTGCTCCTCCATTCCTCAGGTGTGTCAGCAGCTAGTCCTTCACGTAGCTGTTGAAACTGAACTTAAAAATGTGAATTATCTGAGTTAATTCACCGTTGGGTAAATTAACTAAGATAATTTACCCAAATTTAATAAGTTAAATTATTAACTTATCGCCCTTTATCCCAAACACTTGAGGGCAGTTGCTCCCACCAAGGGTGACACAACCAGTTTTTAGCTTTAGGCGGCGATTTTTTTTCCACATTGGGTCCGCTTGGCTTGGATAACTTAGAAATACAATCAATGTTTGAAAAGTGCTTATTTTTATTTACTCAGGTTATATTTGTCTGCTGTTAAAATTCGTTTGAGGCTGATGACTTGACAGCTGATCACTGGGGGAAAACGAAGCATCAATCACAACGTTTGCATCCAGATGTCCGAGCATTAACGATCCAGAGTCTGTGCTCTGAACAGGCATCTCCACCTGCATGCAGGTCCTCCAAGACCTTCAATCAAGGCGTTGGAGGTTGAAAACCTGATTACTTTCAAGTTAAACCAATTTCCAGCAGAATTGAATTCTTGTTCTCCGTTGCAGGTGAGCACCCTGCGGACGTCTGCGTCTTCCCAAAGAAATAAAGCACCTATAAAAAGCAGCCTTTAAGGGAGGGGGGGGGGGGGGGATGTAGAGCCAAAATGCAATTAATATGCAAATTTTAGGGGGAGACTTAATGGGGAGCCTTAACAAACACCCGTGTGTTGCGAGATAAGGCTGTTTTCAGGTTGTTTTCTTCTAACCTCTGCTTGTCCAAAGTCACCGCCTTGGGGAGCTGAAGGATTTCTGCACCGGCGCTCAGGTTGGTTTTCAGGGTGCAGGCTGTTAAAATGGCAGTTAATGGCCATTTTATTTTCATCATATTGCCTCTTTTTCTAACAGGATCGAACCTTTTTTCTCTTTTTATGAATCCCCTCAGACTTTACTCTGGAAGAAAAGGGAGATAGAGGCGCAGGTCTGCTTTCAGACTGGGTTTGGGTGTGCCGTTCTCAGGGTAAACGGAGGGAACAACCTGGAGGTTTGATGGGGAACAACACGGCTGATGACTGCAGGAAGAGGTGGAACAGGGCGGAAACATCAATGGATCCTTATGGCTGAGCGGCGAAGACAAATATAAGACAGACGGCTTTGGGACGTAGTACAGCAGGTCAAAGCTGCTGCTGAGGCCACAGCAGCTCAGTCTGATGGATCTAAATCCCCTGAGAGGCGTCTCTGCCTCCCCCAGCCCCCCCGCCCTCAGCGATTCATCCGCCACCTCCAGCCCTGCTGCGTCCTCTCCATGATTCACACCCTCTCCCCGGGCTGAATTATTGCCGCGGCCGCTAGGAGAGCTCCATCACGCTCCTTCCATCTTGAGTTATCATCAAACAAGTATATGAGCTGCGACCGGAGCCTGATTGCACTGGAGTGCCCAGCTCAGCAGTTTTCATGATCGTGTGCGCACTTGTTCACGCAATCAAACTCACACGCCGCTAGCTTTGATAGCACTTTTGCAGGAGGAGTTCTCCATTTTTTTTTTTTTTCTTTTAATGCTCGAGTGTTTACAAAAGACGGCGGCGAGGCGATTCAGCAGAGGGCCGGGGAAATCTGCACGCAGGACGCCATAAATGTTGATTAGATGAACGTAGAGTGGAGTATCTAATAAACAAGAAGCTATTGGTATTCCTTTCATTGCGTGGAGCCTCCGGGGAGGAGAGCCCGAACACAACAACAGTTCCAGTTAATAAGGAAAGCTCCCAAGGAGGGAGATGTGATCTGATTCTTTAGCGCTTCATCCAAGGTCGGTTCTGATTCAGTCCCAGATGACGATCACTGATCAATGCAGTTTGTCTGCAGAACTGAGACCGTCCGAGGAAACATCCTCAGGACAAAGTTAACATCCACATCCAGTCATCACCGGCAACAATGTCCTACTCATTTACACGGTGGAATGATAATACAACACACGTCTTTATTATATATATATAAAAAAAAACATCTATAGGGGATTTTCTATAATCAACAACTGGTCAGAATTACACACACAGGCTTAAATATATGTGCTCCACTAAAGCTTGCAGCTTGACCTCCTGACAGGGTTCACGGTTGGTTTTCTGAACATAACTTTAGACAAAGTACACAAATCCCTAATAGTATTCATATTGGTCATTCAGGAAGCTGAATATTGGCGCCATCCAGTCAAAACCTCTTTTTAATCTTTGTTTGGAGTCATTGTTCCGCTGAATCACCTCAGCTTTATTTTAAACTAAACATTAGGGGTGTAACTATACATCGATCCACATCGATATATCAATTAACTGATTAACGATCCCATTACATCGATGCAAAATGTAAATCTTGATCCATTTTTTTGTCAATTTTAAGATGCACCTTTATTTTGGAATTAACAACGCATGAGATTAAAGTGAACAGATGATCTATTATTATTATTATTATTATTATTAGAATAGGAAGAAAAAGACTAAGAAGAATTCAAATAATCAAAATAATAGTATAGTATATACAATAGTTTCTACTGTTACCTCTGAGAACGTCTTCAGGAACGCTGGAAAAGCATTTCAGGTGACAAACTTCATGAAGCTCATGGAGAGGCAAGGCAAGGCAAATTTATTTATATAGCACAATTCAGTACAAAGACAATGCAAAGTGCTTTACATGATTAAAATACAGCAAAAATAAAACAGAATAAAAGCAAGTAAATGTAGATAGAAAATAGAACAAAAAAGTGATGATTCAGTTAACTAGAACAGTTGAAGGCAATCCTAAACAAGTGTGTTTTTAATCTTGAAGGCCAAGAGTGACTAAAGCAGCAATCAGAACAAAGGGGGGATATATATAGAAAAAGTTAAAATATACAAGATGTTTTGAGATATTTCAACATTTTTTGTTTCATACATAATTCTATATACTTTTGAGTCGTACTTTAGATGTTGCCACAGTGTGTCTGCAGTGTAGAAAGTCATAAAAATAAGGAAAAACCATTGAATGACAAAGTTAAGTCCAAACTTGGTTGGTCCATATTGAGCAGAGAGAACCGCACGGTTTTTGCAGATTTGCTGTGACTCTCTGAGACTCAATGTGATGAAAGCAGTCTGAGGCGAGTGGTGCATCATCCTGCTGGAAGCAATCAGACGATGGGGGGGGGAGGATGTAAAGGATCTAATTTCATCACTTGGTTGTTTATTCTTGTGGTCCAAGTGTCTTGAAAATAATGCACCGTTGTAATCAACGTTCTGAATTTATCAAATGCATCTTTGCAACTCATGCTTCCTTCTCAACTCATTCTACATGTTGATGTTGTTGTGACTCCAAATCAGCAGCAAACTCTCAACTGAAGACATTAAAGGCAAAAAGCCACTTATTATGCTTATTAAAAAAAGACCAAAAACCGTTTGATCATGATAAACTGAGGTTATACACACCAATCCATCCTGATAATGTTTGATGGTCCTTCTGGTGGATGAAAACAGCCCCAGCGCTGGGCGTGATTAACAGATATAAACAGACGTGGCACCATCTAACGACAGTATCGCACAACTCTAGTAATGCCGGTTTGCTTAATTAATAAATCTAAATTAAATAATGGTGGACTGAGCCTGACTCTCTGCAATGCCCTGCAGTAAAGCAGCAGCTCGATGTGACCGAAGACCAACGTTATTAATCAAATAAAACGATCTAACAGCAACTCTGAGAGCCTCATATCAGAACATTTACTCACGTCAGTAAACTCTGCGTCACATCTGAAGCGTCTGTTTCAGTGAACACCAAAGTTCAGACTGTATTCCCAGAGACATTCCAGGCTTTTCCCTCTTAGAATCATAGATTTATTGTGTTTTTTTACTGGATCTTGGACCTTTCTTCATTGTTTCGTTGGGAGATGCTAATTGTTTTAAGCTTCCTTGTTTTAAGCCCCACTGTGCATGCAAAGTACTTCCTCTGTTATTAAAAATAAACACAAAACGCTTTATTGAGCGAAAACAAAGCATAAAACACCAAAATAACAACTAATATGCCAGCTGGATGTGATAATATTTGTATGCAACCAGAGTGAGCTTCTGACGTATACATATTTTTAAAAAGTCAAATAACGGGGCTATGCACCTTTAAGGGCCTTGTCAAGGCCAAACACTGACACAATTTAATACTAAGTAAATCATAAAATAAATATTTTTGTAGATATGTGCCTTTTTTATTACTGGAAATGTATGAATTAAATAAATACATACATTAATTTAAAGCAAAATAATTGTAATGTTTCAGTAATGTATTAAATAGATAGTTAGGTTGTTGAATATTTTCACACTTTTCAGGTCTGCCATGAGACATCCCTCAAGCTGAAAATGTTATTGGCATGAAAAGTCTGTGCAATATTAAAATTACACTTACATATATTCCTTTAATGACTTATCTGTGACATTAAACATCCTAGATTCATTACATGGAGAAATCATACATGATTATATGAATGTCTGTTTTATTGAATTATGCCATAGACTTAAGTTTCAGCATACCATGAATTAATTTCATCTTTAAGTCTGGCCTGTCAAAGCCAGAGGGCGGAGCTAACGCTGAACAATGAGCTGATTGGCCTGCAGTAACCATTGAAGTGCAGGATAACCAATCAGATGTTGAGGCTAGTTTAAATCCATTCAAGGTAGACTATAGTGCCGAAATTAGCACCAGGAACAATATTAAAATGTAATTAAATAAATACTGAAATTATGCTACATTATTTTTACACTAAATACATTTTGAGTGTAAAAAATTTCAATATATTTTTTTTGTTCAAAATTTATCCAACAAACTATTTGTTTACTGACTTGTTGCACTTTTCGCCCTCTATAACGCACATTATAAATTTAATAAAAAGATCTTCAAATTTCCAGGTCTTCAGTTTAATCTCTGAGCATGCCATGACTCTCTTCATTGTGCTCAAAAAGTAAAAAAAACATTTTTTTATCCATCAGTTTCACATATAAATCCTTTCTGAGCTGGAAACTGTATGTAAATAAAGGGTTATGTATGCAAACAAGTGTATCTGTGATGGGCTAAGGGCGACTCTTTAATTCACCGACACACAAACACAGATCTCCTCCTCTGGATGAACACCCGAACAACAGAGGGGATAATCTGGCATGCACTGGCGTCATGATTAAAGTGTACTCCACTCACCTGCCCGAGTCCAATCAAAGCCTGCACTGATTGCAGCAGCTTGCAGAAGACAAATACCAGGGGGTGGGGTAGAGGGGGGGGGGGGGGCAGGATTGGTGGGTCCATATCTAGTGAAGTGACACTGCGCTGGAGCCATGGCAGGGCGGCTGGAAGCCTTGGCCCCAGGGAGGATCCATCCCCGCTATCCTCTCCACTCCGGCCAGACGGGGTGAATCAATCATCTCCAAAGATGTCAGCATCTGCCCAAGCAATTTCAGATTGGAATAAATGGCAGATGGGGATGTTGTTCCCTCTGTTTAATCAGTTCCACCAAATGTGGTTTTATCTCTTATAAAATGAAACCATCTGTAGCACGTAGGTGTAAGGATCAAGTGAGGGAGGACGGAGGGAGAGGGTGACGGAGGGAAAGACGAGAGATGTGCGAGCGCTTTTTAATGCGTGTGTGTGTGTGTGTGTGTGTGTGTGTGTGTGTGTGTGTGTGTGTGTGTGGTGATGGAGAGGAGAGAGAGAGAGACAGAAACCGAACACTGTGAAACAGAAGCAGAAAAGTGGGAAAAAAAGAGAAGCACTTATCCATTACAAAGAGAGAAAATGTAATCTTACTGCAAGCTCACACCTCCACTCTAATCTCTTCTTTCTCCCTCAAAGGAGTTCCACCCAGGGGCCTTCACTATTATATCTCGAGCCATCTATTTCCTTCTCCGCCTCCAGCCAGACACTGGGGCTGTAATTTGGTCCCCCAGACCCGGTAGAGGTAGAAACATTAATGATAGATCCCCCTGTTTTTAACCAGGATGATAATGTGGGCATTATAATTCTCAGAGCACTTTATCCAGGAATGTCTCGGTAATAATTCGCACTATGATGTGCCTCATTTCATTGTGCACTCAACCAAAAAAAAAAAAAAGCCTAAGATACAATAAGACTCTTCCAACAGAACTCCTGGATGTTTTTCTCTCAGAAAGCTAAATGCAGCTTTAATTTACTCGTGTAAACAAAGAGAAACAGTTCTGCACACCTGCGTACTGCATCTTCCGTCTTGTGTCTGACATCCATGGAAAACTGATGGGTTATTTCACTGTTTTTTAAAACCCATTGTGCAGGCAGCAGTTTAAGGCAAATAAATTAAGCATAACTCCTCCAGCAGTCCCTGAGCATTGTGTGAAAGGCAGTGGACTCAATGCAGTCCTTTTTTCCTGCATTCGTGTCCTTTTGTTGGAGTATTTGTAAAAAGAAGAAAAAAAAACAGAGGCTGAAAAGCCTCGTCTTTTATCCGTTACTGCATTAGAACAGATGGATTCATCTCAATAAATAAAACATTGTTTAAAAGGTAATTGATGTGTCTGATTCAGGTAAAAGGTAATCCGACTTTAATGTGGTTCTGATGAGGAGTTCAGGAAGCCCAGGAGCTTCAGTAGCAGCCTTCAGCTCGTCTGTGTTGCTGGTTCTGGTCTCTCTCATCTTTTCTGGATAATATAGATACAAGTACATCTCCAAAAAAAATTATATTACATAAAATTGCAAAATTTCTTGCCAGTCATTTCAGAAAGTGAAACTCATATAGAATCATTACACATAGAGTGACATACGCCATGTCATGATTATGGTTCACAGATCATGAAAACCCAAAATTCAGTGTCTCAGAAAAGTAGAATACTGTGAAATAGTTCCTTATTAGAAACTCTTGGTGTCTCTCTCTAATCAGCTAATCAACTCAAAACATCTGCAAAGGGTTTCCTGAGCCTTTAAACTCTCTCTCTGTGGGTCAGTGGGCGACACCATCTGCTGACTGGACAGACGTCCAGAAGACATCGTCAACCTTCACCTGGAGGGGAAGATACACAAGTTCATTAATTAATGAAGAATCTGGTTGTTCACAGAGTTTTGTATTCTGAAAATTGAGTGGAAGGAAGAAGTGTGAAAGGGAAAGGAGTGAGAGAGATCCAAAGCCTCGAGATGCTTGTCTAGAGGAATCAGTTCAAGAATCTGGAGGAGTGGACTGAGACTGGAGTCAGATGAATACTACACATGGACACTAATCGTCTTACCCGGGCCTGGACTGTCGCTCAATGGTCCAAAGTCCCATGTTCATATTAAAGGAAATTCTGCATTGCATTTAGAAACAGTGGAGAGGCCCAGAATCCATGTTGCTTAAAGTCCAGTGTGACGTTTCCAGTCAGTGATGATTTGGTCTACCATGTCATCAGCTGGTTCTGGTCCACTGGAGCAGTGAAGCCCTCTAACAGGAAAGTCTAGAGTAGTTCATGTTTCCCTCAGCAGACAAGCCGTATGAAGACACTGGTTTTATTTCCCAGCAGGCCTTGGTACCGGCCAACACTGCCAAAGGTACCAAAAAGCTGATCCGATGACCGTGGTGCTCCTGTTCCTGATTGGTAAGAAAATTCCCCTGACGTGAACCCCAGAGACCGTCTCTGAGTTGTTGGCAGGAGGAAGATGAGAGACACCAGAACCAACAGGGCAGATGATCTGAAGGCAGCTATCAAAGCAATCTGGACCTCCAGAACCCCTCAGCAGAACCACAGGATGGTCGCCGCTATGCTGTGCAGCATTGATGCAGGAATTCACGCAAGAGGAACCCAACCGAGTACTGAGAGAAGAGAAAGGGACGTATCAGAAGCCTGGCATTTGTGCTTAAAACATCCTTTTTTTTATTGGTTTATGTGATATTCTGATTTTCTGAGACGTTTTTGGTTTTCTTTACCATAATCATCAAAATTACAAGAAATCAAAGCTTGAACTATTTTAGTCTATAAATAACTCTATAAAATAAAAGTTTTACTTGTGAAATGATAGTAAATAAGATTGCACATTTACGCAATATTTAGATTTTTTAAGATGTAGCCATATGCTGTGATGGGTTTAGGGAAGAGCAGTTTGCAGGTGTCGGTATCTTTGTGGGTCGGTACCAAGCCTTGCTGGAAAAGGAAATCAGCTTCTCAGTAAAGTTTGTCAGCAGAAGGAAACAGGAAGCGCTCTGAAATGTTTTGGTAGACAGCTGCTCTGACTTTGGGCCTGATGGAACCCAGTGGACCAGAACCAGATGATGAATAATAACGGACTGTGGAAACTTCACACTGAATTTAGAGCAACATGGATCCTGATCCCCTCCACTCTTCCTCCTTTATGTATGAATAAAATATAAACTTTACATGAAAAGAGGACTTTGGACCACTGAGCAACAGTCCGGTTCTGTTTCTCCTTATCCCAGGTAAGATGGTTCTGATGCTGTATCAGGTTCAGGAGTGGGTGATATGAGGGATGTGACTTTTCCATGGTCATGTTAGCAATTATATAACATTTCCATATAAAAATATTGTTTGGTCTGATGTAATATTTAAATTTTCTGAGCAACTGACTTGTAGTTTTAATTGGATTTAAGCAAAATTAACAGAAATAAATGCTTTAAATATACATCACTCTGTGTGATGGAGTTACAGATCTGAGTATCACTTATTTAACTGAATAACTTAAATAACTTTGTGATTATTCTAATTGGCTGAGATGTAGTGAGGCCTCTAATAACAGAACAAACAACATTAAAGGTTTTTCATTCAGTTTGTAATTTCCACAAAAACAAAGACATCAACATCTCCCCCAATTTAAACTTTATTTAATTTAATTTGGAGTGCAACGTTTTACATGTTTCCACTTTATAATGAAGCAGTTGTAATTGAATAAAATCTTTATTTTATTGATTTAGATCTTATTGTGGCGATTCATTTATCTTTCCTGAACAAAATCCGATTTAAAAAGTTTAATACGTCTGAATGTTATTGATGCACAAAATAAACAAATTTTAACCTGGCAGCCAGATGGATAATGTGCAGAACTCTCCGATCTGTACATTATGAATCTGGTCCCATCGAATCCATTTGGGTAAAGGAGGGACATGCAGCAGAACTCTCTGAGCTGATTGGACGAAGCGACACCTAGTGCCCGCCTACCAAAGGTTGGTTTTAGCCAATCACGGTATCGATGAGAAACCACAACACGTTACCCTGGTCCTGGCACTTCTCGCTGAAATCGTGGATTCTGACCAAACCGATGTGAAAGGAGCAGCTACACGTGCGTCCTCCTGCGCTGCCATGTTTATGTTAATTCACAGATGTAAGTCCCGCCTTAAACCACAATACTGCAACATGATTGGCCCGAACCGTTTTTTTGGTGCGGTCACAAACGGTTGAAGCCGGAGCGGATCATGATGGATGCTCATGTGTTTGTGAACGCACACATACAACAAGAAATCATCTTGCAGGCCAGGCTAAACATCTTTGGCCTGAAAATGGAACCTGGTGGCACCCCATACGTGACATCTGCATAACCATCAACATAAGCAGTTTGTCGGTGTGTGTGAAGTATGTTATCTCTGGATATTCCACATCTATACCACGAAGATCTATTATTGTAGGACAGATACGGTGAAAATAACGCTTAATGATTAACTGATCAGAGAGTTTCTGGCTTGTTAACATCTTTAATATTCAGCAGTAGAAGGTAAAAAGTTAATCTTTCACCATGGCCACTCTCTGGCTTGCAGAAGGAATGCTCTGTCAGCTTGCAGGATGTATTGTAATAATTGTGCAAATGACTTCGGACTCCAGCCGAGTGCTAAATGGTTTATCTAAGAGTCAGCTATATCTGGACGCTTCATATCCACTTTAGTTTCTGGCTCCTACATTTTTAATGTTAAGGCTAAAATGGCTCTCAATACAGAAACGTAGAAACCCTCCGGCTGAGGCCGTTTGACTGGATGTCAAGCAATGACTCAGAAATAGATTTCAGTGATCGACCTCGTTAACACCGGCAACAAAGAGTTGTGCAGAGAAGAATTTGAATAAGGCCTGTTTTAATTAACAGTAGGCGTCGTTTTACAGAAGAAGGCAACAAATCAGTGGATTACCTTTTCTGCTTTTATAACCAAGCAGAGACAATTTACTAATTGGACGGTCTAAAAAATGACTCCGCTGCATTGCAGATGTTCAGCTGAGCTTTATGTGACTTACAGAGGACGTTGGGTCATCATGTTTGGGTGATCTCATCTTTTCAGTAGTTTTTAGCAGGCTGTGAGGGAGGTGGATGAAAGTTTAGAGGCATGAAAATAACAATAATAAGTTTATTTCCAAAAGGCAAGGCAGTCGTTGGGTTTCCTAATTACAATTTTATTGATCTAACAAATACAAGACTGATGAACGTTACATTTACATCATGAACCCAGTGATCCTTGTTTATTTGATGTGCAAACAGTGGAAAAACTGTTTTGGTTCATTTTTTAGTCTTTTAGTTTAGAAGCATGGGTTAGAGACGCTCAGATCCCACAGCAGATCTCAGATCAGGAGAATTATTCACAGACAGTGCAGCAAAAATCATATTGTTCACCACAAGATCTAAGTCGAATTTTGAGTTACATTTCATATTTTTCTTCAATAAATTTAGAGAAAGGCAGACTACAGAAATGGTCGAGAGGTAATGCAAACGTCCATCAGAGTAGTATCCTAAATATTACTGCAGACTTCAGCAGAAATATATAAAATTTTGACAGGATAAAGGATAATTTATGGGGGGGTTGACTTCTTGAAATGTGAAAAATATTTAGCCAGCTGCGACTGAGCTCAGGATTAAATAGGAAGACAAGGCAGAACCCAGGACTTGTACGATGTGACTGTAAAAACTCATTTTTTGCATTTTGACTGGTTATTTCTGGTTATTTCAGTAATTTCTGCACAATTCTTCATGCATGCCCTGAAAACGCCACTGGTCCCAATGGTGGCGGTCCTCCATCTGTAAACAGAGTTTTTTAGGACCTCTGCCGTTCTCCTGAGACATGGAAGCATCTTCTAAAACAATCTCGCCTGTCCCTTGTCCTTACCATCCCTGCCTTCCTGTTTCTATCTGTGAGGGAACTGATCTGGGCCTGAACAGGCTTTCAGACGGCCAGGTAAGCAGCCAGGGAGGCAGGAGCAGAACAGAATGAACAGCCAGCCATACATATGGATCAGGTCGGCAGCTGAGCATTAATGGCCTCCCCCTGGAATCTAAAACACAGGCGCAGGCCAGAGAGGAGCTCCTGGGGGAAATCAGAATACCAGCAGCCATTCAGGTCAGCTTGTTCATGTTCGCAGCCTGTTACAGCTCCATTTCTGCTCCCCCACCCCTCGCACTCCCACAACCTCTTTCTCCGAGGCTATTCATGCACTGCTTAGTCAATCACTGAGTCTGGATGCCATTAAATTGGCCTCCGATAATAAAGTATCCCGAATTAAAAAGGTTTCAAATATTTCCTTTGTTCACCTTCAGAATATTGGCTTAATTAGAAATATTCTGTCCAGGGGTGATGCTGAAAAACTACTCCATGCATTTGTTACTTCAAGGCTGGACTATTGTAATTCTTTACTATCAGGAAGTCCACAAAATGCAGTTTGTTGTCTTAAGCTGATCCAAAATGCTGCACCAAGAGTTCTGATGACAATTAAAGAGAGAGATCACATTTTCCTCATCTAGCTTTCTCCCGCTGGCGTATTGATAAATCAAGAATAGAGTTTAAAATTCCCCTCGTCCTGGCTCTTTCTTTCAGTGTTTCCTGTTTCTGATTTTATCCCATAACTATTGGCTGAGCGTTTACTGAGACTACCTGTCTGTGCTCTCTTTTATCCTTTAGACCAGGCTTCACCAGCCTTTGTGAAACCGAGAGCTTCTTCTTTGGGCTACCAGTACTGACCTTTAAACAAGAAGAGTCAAAGTTCACCTTAACTTTATCTAAAATAAACATATTTTATATGCTTTGTTATAAATATTGTTGTTTTTAAATTTATACAAATGCAAGTGTGAATAAACAGGGAGAGGAGTAGAATAACAAAGTTTTAGATGTAGCTCACATTGGTCTCTAATGTGGGGGTCGCAGAGGTACTGCAGGGGCGTCCCTTGGCTTGTAAACCCACTCAGTTGTTGGTGGTTAAATGGTGACAGATTACATATAGAATAAAATATTCTGTAAATTGTATAATTAGTCATTTGATCACACCATGCATTGTTAGCTAAAGTCATTCAATTCAATTCAATTTTATTTATATAGCGCCAATTCATGAAACATGTCATCTCGAGGCACTTTACAAAGTCAAAATCAGTCAGATTATACAGATTGGTCAAAAATGTCCTATATAAGGGAACCAGTTGATTGCTTCAAAGTCCCGACAAGCAGCATTCACTCCTGAAGAAGCGTAGAGCCACAGTGGACAGTCGTCTGCATTGTTGATGGCTTTGCAGCAATCCCTCATACTGAGCAAGCATGAGGGATTGCTGCAAAGCCACTTTTGCATTTCTCTCTCTTTTGTCAGAAGTGTGAATGTCTCACTTTATCAGACATGTTTATATGAATTTAGTAGCTGGTAAAGATGCACGCTTTAGATCTTCACTCCACGTGTAACTGGAATGAGGAACATCATGTTCCATTACGAACGCTGACTAATGATGGCTGATTCTGGCTGTCCTTCTTCTTCTTGACTTCGTTTCATAGCGGCGGTGCCAAAGTGTCGATTCTATTGTCTTTCAGCATCTTTCTCATCATGTTTGCCTTAAAACATGCAGCTCTATCATGATGATCATCATCACATTTTCTCTGGATATTTTGATGACACTTTTCACTCATGGGAGGAAAAGGTTCCAGTAGATTTGTGACAAAGCATGAAAAGCGGCTTCACATGTTGATTGAATCAGGATAACCCCCACCCCCACCCACCCACATGGAAGGTGGTCCTCTTCATTGATTAACTGGACTGAAAAAGGTTGAACACCTCTGCTCTGGACTTAAAAAGTGGCTCTGAGTGCGCCTCCTCTCCCTGGTTCTGGTTCTGCTGGAGGTTCTCCTCCCTGTTAAAGGGGAGTTTTCCTCTCCACTGTCGCTTCATGCATGCTCAGTATGAGGGATTGCTGCAAAGCCATCAACAATGCAGACGACTGTCCACTGTGGCTCTACGCTCTTTCAGGAGGAGTGAATGCTGCTTGGAGAGACTTGATGCAACCTGCTGGGTTTCCTTAGAGAGGAAACTTTCTCACCAACCTGGAGGATCTGAAGGAAGCTGACTTTGGAAAGTGCCTTAAGATGACATGCGTTGTGAAATGATGCTATATAAATAAACTGAATTGAACTGAAGCTCTGTACTCTGTATCGAGTAGAGAGATTCGCTGACTACTAAATGAAACATTGAATTTCTAGTGAGAGAAACAAAACAATCTCTGACAGACTCTCCTCTAGAAAACCTAAGCTCTCTGAAGCTCTGAATGGAACAATGATGCACGCCTGAAATGACATTTTAATCTCATGGATCCAACAAGGGGCTCATCTACAACTGCATCAGTCTATTTATGGAGTGTTTTTACGTAAATAAAAACAGGAGGCAATAAATAAACAACAAAACAAAAAGAACAGATATAAGCAGCTAAACAAGGCTCAGCGTAGAAAACAGAAAAGTTGTCAGGAATGTGAAGTTAACTGAGCTGTTGCTGATCATGAGCCAGTAAAGCTGGATTTAAAAAGCTCTGATGAGAAACCGATCCCAAAACCCTGAAAACAGGACCACAATGGATAAAACAAGAAAAAAAAAGATCATCAAATAAATATAATCAACACTACAATGACTAAATATAAAAGGAGGTTATAAATACATTTATGTTAATTTAAATATACAGTACATGGAATTAAATTAGCTGGAATAAAAATGTAAAAACCACAGCAGTGAAAATAAATAAATCCAACAAATGCAGTTATTTGAAATTAATGTAAAGCCACACTAGAAGTTAAATTAAACAACAGATTCAATTAAGATAAAACTTTAATTAAAAATCTCAAAAAAAAATACTCAAACCATATTCTTACGTGCCTTGGAAAAGCGTGTTTTTCATTGTGTTCTTCTATGTTTATTTATTTATTTTTTATGTTTTAGAAGAAGAAAAAGTGCTGTCCTGCTGATGAAAGGAGGTTGTCAAACAGTGACGTGCGGTAGGGTTCATAGCTGGTGAGGCACTGACGTCATCAGAGTCAGATTTACAAATATATCCACTCTACAGAGTAGACTCATTGCAAAGTGCTGAAGGAGACTGATTGAGCCAAATAAATTCACCAAGAGACATGGAAAAAATATTGATTCTCTGATGAAAAAATAATAAATTATTTGTCATTTGATTGGTAACAGTTTATGAGTTATGATGGATTTCTGCATTTGTAACACATTCTAAAACTATAACACACATTACGCACATTTCATTACAAAAACAAAATATGAATAATTATCGCTGTCTTACCTCTTCTTATAATTTAAATCCATGCGGCGCTCTTTCTGAACAAAAAATATTATCATTTTCCGGTAAAAGTTCTCTTTATCTTCTTCAGTTTTAAAAGTCTTTCAGTCTCAATGGTTTGCTCACTGCCAGGGAGGAAAGCCTTCCTTCATCAGTCCTGTTCCAGCTGGATGTTTAGAGTCTTTTTAGTGCTTTACTTGTTTAGCATAACTCGCTAATAAAACATCCATAACTTGCTGTCACTCTACAGTTTTAGGATCAGGAGCGGTGCGCCTTGAGCGCCCCCTGCCTAGAGGCCAAGGAACTGCAGGCCTCACCTACAACCAGTTATTTGGCTTTTATGATCGCCCAGCAGCACGAAAACATGTTACCTGCACACAGTTTGATGACCAAAACACAACAAGCTATCCACATACATTAAATTGTGGAAAATCAGTTCATAACTGTTTGAACAATTGAATTTATGATCTAGAGACAGGAAGATGAATTCACAGAAATGGAAGTCAGCGCAGGGATTGCGCAATCCCAGGGGAGGCCAAGCTCGCTGCGGCCTCACCGGCTTCCCTATCAAGCGCCACCAAGGATTTACATGAGAAATAGCTAAAAGTCTGCGATTTTAAAGAAAATATGATCAAAAATGAGGAAATTAGATTAAAAAAAAGAACTTTTATTACAAATGACTGAGTGAATCACAATTTATATTATGTTATCAACATTATATATTTTCTTTCTTTCCATGATGACAAGTGAGGCCTGCCCTCACTTGCCTCCCCTGACTGCACGTCACTGTTGTCAAAGTACCAACAACAGATGAGTCAATAAGTGTAAAATAGATAATTTTGCTTAACTGCTTTTCCTAAGTTGTGAATTTCTTACTCAGACAGAAGATGACTTTATGTTTTAAGTAAATGTGGAGGGCGCTGTGTGACTGACTCCTGAAGCGTGCCGCTGGTCACATGCAGACCCTCACAAACATCCTGGCTGCAGTTTGCCATTAGATCCGTCCAAATGGATCTGGCTTCAGGAACTTCCACCCATTTCAAGCACGAGCCAAAGCGGTGGGTGTTTTCTGCAGAAGAAAGGCCTTTATCTGCACTCGTTTAAGAATGCAGACAATGTGACGGTCATAAGTTGGACTTCTGACCTTGCTGGAGAGCCAGCCCCTCCCACACACTCGCATATCAATACCGCCTATGTCCTCACGGCCGAGCCTCTTGGAAGTACTGACTTGTGAATACAGAAAACTCTGATTTCTATTCTAATTTATGCCGTGCAATGGAAAGTGGACAGCAATGTTTCAGTGAAATGTGCAAATAATTTAAAGAACGATTAGATTCCAGCAAAGGTCACAGCAAAACTGGAGCCCCATGGAAGCAGAATAGTGTTTCTATGACTTCAGGAATAATCAGTTCTTTTGAGTATTATTGGAGAGGATTATAAGCAAACAATATTGGCGATAAGTAGCCGGATTTAAAGGGATCCAAAATGCTGCTGCCTAAGAAAGAAACAAACGTTGTAACATGGCTCTAGTTTTCTTTAAGTTAATTATCACAGGAAGGCATAAATCAACACAAGAATCTCACGGTATGAAAACTTCAAGTATAAATGTCAGTTTCTCAGAATTTGCACTAAAACTTGTATACAATGAATGAACAGTTTTTATATAAAACAAAATATATGTTCAATTATGTTAATATCTAGAATTTTTATTTATCCTTATTTTTATTCTTTTTTTTTTAGAAGAAAAACGAAATGAAACAATAATCACCAAATTTTGTGTTTATTGTGCAGACTGAACCTTTTCTGCTTCTATTAGAACGACACAGATCTAATAAGAAACTGTTGAATTAGTTGGGATGTCTGCTCGGGCTCCACAGAAATGTTCCTCTTGGTTTAATAACCGTAGTTTTTAAACAGTTAGCAGGAAAAGAGACGCTCCTTTGATTCCTAACCGTCTGGAAACATTTCCAAAAAGACAAAATCCACAAACAGATTCTCCTGAAGCTCAGGAGCTCATCCACAACTCTGACTCAAAGAAATCTGCTGGTAGACTCCAACCTACGTCTGCTCACATCCATCCCTCCATCCATCCATCCATCCATCCATCCATCCATCCATCCATCTATCCATCCATCCATCCATCCATTCATCCATCATCCATCCCTTCCTCCATCCATCCATTCATCCCTCCATCCATCCAAACTATCATCTATCCATTCATCCATCCATCCCTCCATCCATCCATCCATCCCTTCCTCCATCCCGCCATCCATCCATCCATCCCTCCATCCATCCATCCATCCATCCATCCATCCCTCCATCCATTCAAACTATCATCTATCCATCCATCCATCCATCGCTCCATCCATCATCCATCCCTTCCTCCATCCATCCATTCATCCCTCCATCCATCCAAACTATCATCCATCCATCCATCCATCCATCCATCTATCCATTCATCCATCCATCCCTCCATCCATTCATCCCTCCATCCATCCAAACTATCATCTATCCATTCATCCATCCATCCCTCCATCCATCCATCCATTCCTTCCTCCATCCCTCCATCCATCCATCCATCCATCCATCCATCCATCCATCTATCTATCCGCCCATCCATCCATTCATCCCTCCATCCATTCAAACTATCATCTATCCATCCATCCATCCCTCCATCCATCCATCCATCCAAACTATCATCTATCCATCCATCCATCTATCCTTCCATCCATCCCTCCATCCATCCATCCATCTATCCTTCCATCCATCCATCTATCCTTCCATCTATCCGTCCATCCATCCATCTATCCTTCCATCCATCCCTCCATCCGTTGATCATCCATCCACCCACCCTTCATTCCCATATCCATCCATCCATCCATCCATCCATCCATCCATCCATCCAGCTTGTCTGAGCTCTTCCTGCTACAGATGAATCAGGGATGCTCGTGTCTCCATGCTGCAGCAGCAGCAGCCTGTGGAAACAAAGCCAGAGTGATTTATTGCTCCGTACTGAGAGCATAAATCACACCTGCAGAGCCGCGCCTTTAAACGCCCTGCATCCTGACAGCATTTACCTTTTATAAATGATTGGGCTGAACCTCCCATGGAGCCCGAGACTGCGAAGCTCACTCACTCTCCGTCCCACTCTCCCTTTGTTTCACCCATCTCCCTCCCTCCCTCCCTCCCTCCATCCCTCCCTCCCTCCCTCCCTCCGTCTCATTTCAGTTTTCTCCCGCTATCTGTCTCGCACGTCTTCCCAGCTTCAGCCCCACATCTTTCCAGTGACTCCCTCTCCGTCTCTCAACGCGGTCTTTCATCCTATCTGTCCTCCCCATGGCCTTCCTCTCCCTGTTTTGCAGTGCATGATGGGATGCTCCCGGTCGCCGCTCGCCCCGGCTCTCACCGGGATATATTGCTCTCGCCTTTCAGAAAGCGTCTGCGCTGCCTCTGCATCCACAGCCGTTAAGGAAATGAATGTGTCAGTCAAGGCCCTATCTGCCTTCCTCATGGCCACTTCTGTGCCGGGAGGAGGAGGCATCCCTACCTGTGTGTGTGTGGGGGGGGGGACAGTGACGCAGGGAACACGCAGGCCCAGCTGCAGCAGCCTGGCTGCAGATAAAGGTGACGTCTCGAGGCCATTACTTATCCAGCACAGCAGCAAAGGTTTGCGGATATTATACCTGCTGTCTCCACATAATAGCTCTCGGTTGGAAGCCGAGCGGACGGCAGCGCTAAGATCACAGCTCGGCACGCAGGCCGGCAGGGCCACACGCACACTCACACACGTCTGTGCCGGCGAAACTGCAAACGCACACATGGACACGCCGGGACGCCTCGCCTCGCCTCGCTGAGTTAAAACAGATGAAAGAGCTGCTAAATGAAATCTGACTCAACAGTTTAAAATGCAGCGCCGCAGCTCTGCGAGCATCAGTGCAACAAATCGACGGCATTTCTCAAAGCTGCCACGGCGGCTAACACCCAGCCGCGGGATCACAAGCTACTTTGGTTTGTGATTTTAGATTTATTTTTATTTATTTCCTGAGTGCTGCATGTGCTGTGGGAGCATGTGAAGCGTTGCCTGCAGAGCGAACGTAAACCATCACCGCCCACTTTAGGCTTTCTAAATAAAGGACGAGATTGCACAAAAGGGAAAATGGAAACAGCCATTTTTAGTTTGGTTGCGTTTCACGCCAACCAGGCATGTTGTGGTGTGATATTCTGCTTCTTATCATAAGATTTAATTGAATTTATTTCAAATAGACAAGCTTCTATATCCCTTACTGCTGCAGGTGTGTCGTTTATTTATTTCAGTAAATAGTGAAACTCCTCTTTTATATGGATACATTCAGCCCACGGTGATGTATTTATGTGTATTTCTGTTCATGGAAACCAGAACGTAGGTGTCTCAGAAAGTTACGACATTACATCAGACCAATAAAAATCTGTTTTGATGACCATCCTAGGAGAAGAAGTGGAGGTGGAGGAGTATAAATACCTCGGTGTTCACCTGGACAACAAACTGGACTGGAGACGCAGCAGTGAAGCTGTCTAA
The DNA here is from genome assembly GCF_011125445.2 of Fundulus heteroclitus. Classification (NCBI taxonomy): domain Eukaryota; kingdom Metazoa; phylum Chordata; class Actinopteri; order Cyprinodontiformes; family Fundulidae; genus Fundulus; species Fundulus heteroclitus. The sequence goes on along the minus strand of NC_046379.1, from coordinate 2,628,045 downwards.
AAGAAGGGACAGAGCAGACTGGACTCCCTGAGGAACCTTAGGTCCTTCAGGGATGCTGCAGGTCTTCTATGAGTCTGGAGAGCGAGATCTCCTCTGCTGTCGTCTGTTGGGGTGGCAGCATCAGAACAACTGAGAAGGCCGGCTCTGTTCTGGGGACCCTGCTAGAACCTCTGGAGATGACTTTGCAAAGAAGGATTCTTCATAAAATGAAGAACATTGTGGACAACCCTAGGTGTCCTCTTCATCAGGGTTAGGGCGTCTTCAGTCAGAGGCTTCTCCAGACCCGCTGTAAGTCAAACCGCTACAGGAGATCCTTCCCGCCTGCAGCCATCAGCCTCTACAACTCGTTAAAGAAACCCCTGTAACGAGTTACACCAGCATTTAGTTTCCCTTTGGGATCAATAAAGTATTTTTCAATTGAGTTGAACTGAAATGAAATGTGGACAAAAAGGAAAACTGTATTGTCACGGGTGTCGATTTTCACCCAGTAGTGCAGACTGGGCTCTGGGTTAATCATGCAGTACACTGCAAAAACAGATCTAAAAATAAGTAAAATGTTCTCAAAGTTAGTGTTTTAATCCTTGATTTGAGCAGGTAAATAAGATGATCTGCCAATGGAATTAGTATTTTGAGCCCTAAAATAAGATAATTAGACATACTGCACCTAAAATAAGATGATGGAGATGAATTGTTCCTATTTTAAGTGCAAAAATCTCATTCCATTGGCAAAACATCTTATTTACCTGCTCAAATCAAGGACAAATTCATTTTAAAGAATATTTTGCTTATTTCTAGTTCCGTTTTTGCAGTGTAATGACTGTGATTACCTGGGATTGGCTGTAAGGTCTCTGGACCCGCCTACGACTTACTGAGTTGATGTGTGGACATTTCCAGAAGCCATGGACCAATCCACACCTTCCTCAACCCTTTAAAGGACTCTGCATTTGAACAGTCAACACTGTTTGCACCCTGGTGCTGCTGGTTTGGGAACCTTGTGAATGCTCTCAGTTTAAACATTTGACTGGTTGTTAGTTTTCAGCTTGTTAAACTTGGAAAAGCTCAACTTAGACATTAGTTTTGGTTAAGTTGTTCAACCTGAAAATGTTGAGTTTAGTGCTTCTCCCCGTTTACTTTTTTGTTGGGTTTGTTTTGCTGAGAAGCTGTTTTATTTATTCCAAGACGGTTTATTCCCCTTTTTTTGTGTCTCATCTGGTTTAATAATGTGTAGGATGTTGTCTCTTTTTGATTAAAAACCTAAAAAATAAACTTTTAATCAATTTTACCACCTAGACTCTTTAATTTTACCCCGTTCTTCCAGCCAATGTGTGGGAGTTCAGTCATGAACGTCATGAATGTACGTATATAATAAAAATGTAGCTTCCACATACAAGTTTAAATTGGAGGGAAGCTGAATTTTTTCTGGAAACATCTCAACACCTATCCACTGCAACGTCACCATTTAGCCAGCAGACAAAGGTGGAGGCACTGAAGCGATGTTCAGGAAAAAATTAATACATCTATAAATGGACGGGAATGCATAATGAGACTCGGAAAAGACCCAACTAATAACTACAAAGCATCTGAGTTGAAATGTGCTTAAAAGCAGCAGCGGGGTTACCAAGTCCAAGGCACCAGAGCTTGCACCTGGACAGGCGTTGAAAGGTTTTCAGAAAAACTGAGCAAAAATCACGTTGCCTCTGATTTAAGCCTGTTTGTAGCTGCCATAACTGAGAATTCACCCAGGCTCAGAGTGTAGCTTTTTAAACTGAATAACTCGCATGCATTTCTTTAGAGGACATTCCAGTTTATTGTGGTTTCCATGAGAACTCGGCCTTTAGCAGAGGAAAATTCTTGCTGTCTGACAACCTTTGGTAAAAATACGACAGTTTTGTTGTTTTTACACAAAGACTCATATAGAAAAAAAACTTTGCACAATCTACACTGCAAAAAGGGAACTAAAAGTAAATAAAATCTTCTTGAAATGAGTGTATTTGTCCTTGATTTAAGCAGGGAAGTTTAAATGATGTGCCAGAGCAATATATCTAATTATGTTGTCTTAGGGGCAAATACTAATTCCAGCAGATCATCTTTTTTACTTCCTCAAATCAAGCACAAATACACTCATTTCAAGAAAAAATTACTTATTTTGAGTTCCCTTTTTGCTGCGTAAATGCTTTCAGTTAGAACAGAAAAATATCCCTACAGGTGCAAAAACATGTTGATTACTAGTATTAATGATACAATCTATTCTAAATATTTAGAAACATATATTTAAACAAATAAATTAATAAATACCTTCTAAATTCAGAGGACGGTATTCAGAGGATGGACAGTAAAGTCTTATTTTGAGCACAATATCAAACCATGTTGCCCTTCTCCTCAGAATAACAGCAAAGTCCAGGCAGATAAAGGACTTATCGCTCTAAATTTAACACTTGGCTCAAAAACCTTTGTTTTATGTCTCATGTGCGTTTCAAGGTAGGTACTTTTTAGCAATGTAGCTTCTTTCTGAATGGCTGAATTACTTTTTTTAAGAAGAAAGGAGTGAAGGACCTTGCTTTTAGATAGCAGAGCAGCAGTGTGCAGCAGCAACATGTTGGGGAGGGGCAGAAAACTCCCATTACGTTCTCTAAGATTTCATGGAAAAAAAGTAGATTTTTTGCTTTTGTAGGAGAAAAGCTTTTTAAAATATTCTAGAAAATACATCGATGGGTAAAAATGGACAAATCAGCCACTTTTTAAGGTAATAAATCTGATAAATTGCATCATCTCACTTAACATTGTCCAATCATCTGTAAATGTTCATTCAGACGCCCCGACATCATTTAAACCACACAGTTTTGCTGTTAAATCGCATCGACAGCAACTTTCCGCCCTGAAGACAGAGCATCTCACGGTTCCCAGCATAAACTCTCAACTTGCAGCGCGGGTTTTCATACCATCCATGCATTAACGCTTCATTTAGCACCAATTCCATCTGTTAAATCCTTCCGCACTTGATCTTCTCTCTCTAGCGCAGGGTTCTCATACAGTTCCAACTTTTTCATGGCAGCAAATAAAAAAGAGGGACCCGGACAGACAAGATGAATGGAAACCCAGCCAGTCATTTCGGCTCCAGCTTGAATGTGACAGTTGTTCTTTGTATTTGCGTTGGACGGTCTACAGTGGAAAGCGCCGATGCCCCGTGAACGCGAGCGCCTGCACTGCCAGGATGCCGCTTGTTGTACTGTAGCGGAGCAGGAGCCTGCGTGTGTGCACTAAATAAATGCAGGCGCTCTTGCAGTGAATAAAGCTTCACAGACGTCCTCAAGGTCTAAAGAGAGGTTTTTTTTTTTTTTATCATTCTTATCGTTTCTAACTGATAGTGAAAGTATTTGTTTTTGTGGTTTGCCTCCTGCATGGTGAGAAATCTGAGGAAGAGCTGCTTTTCCCGTTTCTCTTCTAATGCTGATCGGTTGCGGTGGAAGATTCCCGGCCTTAACTTTTTTGCTTCTATTGCAGCGTTTAAATCAAAATGTCAAAGAAGCGAGAACAATAAGCTCTGACTGTTGGTTTACTCTGAGCGTAAACACAGAGGAGGCTAATAGGCTAATTTCTGGCAGCCGCTAACAGCCTTGTGTTAGCCTGCAGAGAAACCTTACATGCTGCAGACATGACCTCCTTGTTGTTCTCACCTGAACCTCACCTCCGTCTCTCTGAGTTCAGCGGTTCCTTGCATGTAGTGGACTTCAAACTGTATGATTTTATAATAAAGAATACAATCATAAAACTCTATCCAAGCTTTTACAAAATATATTCAGAAATGTGAATATATCCACTTGGTGCTATAAGTGCTTACACCCTTAAACTAGCATTAGTGTTCTTTGGTCGGCGGCTCAGCGTCCCACATCCTGAACTGGTCATATTTTCCCATCATGCTTTGCCAAACTTCTCCAAACGGGTCAGATTATGATGCCGTCTGTTCTCTACAGCTCTATTTTCTTCAGAATAAGGTCTGAATTCTGGCTAGGAGGCACCAAAAAACGTGTTGATTCGTAGCAAAACCAGGACCTGAAGAATTGACTAATTTTCTGAACTATTAATAAATTCACCCACCTTGACAAAAACTTAAATTCCACGTAGGGGAAACTAACCCCACAGCATGATGCTGCCATCACCACGACTTGACCATTTGAAATGGTGGCCCAATGTTTTTTTGTTTGGTTTTTTAAGCTACTGCACTTTTTCCTACAGAGATTGGGGAGATTTTCATTTATGTTTTCTCTAAAACGAGAAAATTCTGTCTTGCACCCCTGCAGTCTGGATAGTTCTGCTCCTGACTGATACCTTTGCACAGTGACTTTTAGTTTTTAACTTCTCTGTAAACTCTAAAGGAAGTGCTTAATCAGATTTACTAACGGCAGATTTGACCTCAGTAAGACTGAATAGTGAATCTAGATCAAACGTTTATTTTGATTTATTATTATTTATTTTTTATTGCACCCATGCATAGCCTGCTACTTTAGATTCCTGTTGTGTTATATCAGGTTTTTTATTACCATTTTCTTTTCCTTGTGCGTTCTTACCTTTTCTTCTTTCTTCGGTTCAGCCTCAGTTAGCTGCCTTTCCTCCCAGCTGCACCCTGTTTCCATCCAACCACCTGCTCCGTGTTCAGTAATCAACCCTCCAGCTTAAATGTCTCTCAGTAAGTCAGGCCATCCTGTTATTCCTGTTTTCCCGTGTTCCTTTATTTTCTCCTGCCTGCATTTGGGCCCTGCTCCTTAGCGTGACGTGACCCTTGGTTTATTGGTTTATATCAGGAGGGCCTAAGCGACTGGAGAGCAGCTATCCTGCAGCTTTTAGATGCATCCCTTCTCCACCACACCTTAATCAAACGAATGGCTCGTTACCTCTGCAGAGCTGAGGGACCGCTGATGAGGGAACTAAGGGCTTTGTTCTAGATGTGCTGGAGCAGAGATGCATCTAAAGATTGCAGGACTGGATCTGGGCGCCCCTGATTTAAATCGCTGCCTTGGGTAGGCTACAGTGGAAGAGCTTGCAGTTATCCCTTGAATATAAAGTGTTCATGTGGCGTCAATCAACTATTCATGGGAATCTAGCCCTGTTCCTGTGCTACACATTCATCTCAACATCATCTCCCTCTGACGTTGCAGGAGGATGTGAGTTTGAGACCACAGCTCTGGCGGCTGATCGTCCTCTCCTCTTTAATTCATCACCAAACTGCTTCAGTTATGCATTCAACTGGGTGTCAGCATTAAAGCATTTGGTAAAAATGACCCAGACATTTATTTTTTATTTTTTTTGCTTTCCATAAACAAGCATTTGATGTGAATTTTCTTTCAGAATAAAGAGGTTTGGTGAAGCACAGCGGTGCTTCACCAAATGCTTTTAAAATTGGTGATATTAAATGTCGGCTGCAGCATGAAAATGTAATCTTTTGATCCACACGTGGTAATAAAACAAAACAAATGAAATCTTTAAAAGTGCCTTGTGAACAAACTCATTTTCCTTTCATTGTACTACATTTAGTCAATAACAAACTTCAGTTTATACAACATTTTATTTTAAAAATAAATCTGTGCATCTGCATTCAGACCCAATAAGTCAATACTTTTTTTGTTTTTAGAACCGCCTTTATCGGCCATTACAGCTGCAGTTTTTTTGGGGTACGCCTCTAACACCTTTGCACAACCGAAAAATTGTTTTGCCCATTTTTCTTTTAACATGAATTAAAATTAATCCCAGGTAGGTAAAGAGAGCTTATTTTAGCGTACAGGTTTAAAAGTTTCCACAGATTCTCAGTTGGATTAGGGTCTGGACTTTGACTAGGCCGTTCCAATACATAAACATTCTTTGATCTAAACCGTAGCTCAGCCTCTATATTTAGGGTTCTGCTGGAAGGTGAACATCATACATGTTGCAGATTTTTCTTTGTAAAACTACTTGAAACCCATGCAGGATGTCCTTTACTGACATAATGCATTTAAACGTGTGATTATAACCTGATAAAGTGGAAAAAATGTTTCAAACAAATTAAATCATTACTGGATGATACATGAGTAGCATAGATTTAGTTGTTTAGTTTATCAGTGGCTTCTTCACAGCAACAGTTAATAGATTAATTAATTCATAAATAACTTTATTCTAGTGGAAAAAGGCGATAACCACATATACAATGTCAAAATATACTCCATGCAGCCAATAATACTGTGAAATTTAACCTGTTTTTATAAATGTATGTTTCTTGAACAACCTGAAAACAATTTTTGCTTTACTTTTGTTTTTGAATAAATTAAGGCATAATTTGTTTTATTTTTTTCCCCAGCAAAGCACAGTTTTTATTTCATGCAGGGAAAAAAAACACAATTCAAAGAGCTGATTGATTAAAAAAAAAGACTAGTTCACATCTGTTAGATGTAAGAAAAATTGAGAAAAATAAAATAAGAAATGGGAAACAGTTCTATAATTTATTGAAATCACGACTTGATTTTTTTTACTTGGTCTCATTTTTAGTACCCAGGGTTTGCTGTGATGGTTTAGAGATGAGAAAACAAATTTAACAGCTTAATCTTTGCCAACCTTAAAGGAAATCGGCGTGCTGATTAGGTAAGGAATGCCTCTCACATCATCCCAGTGACTCCTCTCTAAATTACTTTTCCACGGAGGGAGTTTCTGGTCCATCAGGTCGCGACCGCTCCTGAATGAGCCCGGATGGTCAGGGTATGATTAAGGTGGATATGCTTTAATTTCCTCCACTCTTTAATCATCAGCGTAATAAATTTCATGGCTGTGCCACAGCAGCACCGTGCACGGCTTGTTTTCAGGGCCCGGTAGCAGAGGAGTGTGCCCTGATGTCAGGTCACCTCAACCTTAACCCCTCAGATCTCGCTGACTGGCTGCTAACGAGCCTGCGTGGGATTAAACGCACGCAGCACAACGTCTGCATGACGGCGCCGCTGTACCTGAGGAGTGCAGTTCTCCCTCTTCTCTTCAGAAGCTGCACCTGCAGAGGCCCCGACACTTCGCCGTAGCAGGTACGCATTATGTGGCTTAACGTCATGGGTAAAGAATTATATAAATAAATGTAAACACTGGCTCTGGAACATGTTTTCCCTCTCCCTCCCTCCCTCTTCCCCACACTGAGAAGTAATGAGGGGCTACCTGTAATTACAAGCAGCTGCTGTCTTCCCTGACGAACGCTAATTGCCAATAATGATTTTGGAGAGCTGTAAAAATTCACCGGCTGACGCTCTGCCTCTCGCTCGCTGTCTCTCAGTGGCTTGCAGAGGCAGAGAAGGGGGGGGGGATTAAAGGAAAGACGGAGGGAGAAGCAGGAGTTGGCTGGTGGGTTTATTCTCTGCCCTGGCTGTGTCACGGCTGGGTGTGCACTTTGCTAATTTCTGCCGCTGACATCTCAGAGCCCTCCGTCGCCTGTTTGCCGTCCCCTCCCCGGCTCTGATAGCAGCTTCATCAGAGCCGGGCGGTGTGCAGGTGGAAGTTTAAAGGTCCCGTGTGAACACGGCGAGGAAGCGAGGGGGCGTGGAGACAGGAAGGCTGGGGTGAGCGGGTGAGCCACCTAACAGGCCGCATGCATAATTAAAAGACAACGATGCTGCAGTTATGAACGCTGGGATGCACGATGTACTGGAGACGGAAATTAAAGTAGTACTACAATAAGGAAGCAGATTGTCAAAAAGTATTTGCACCTATTTCTTCTCTTCTTTCTTTTTTGCCACGCTAACGAACCAATTATAGAACCAGGAAAATCAGTTTACATCCGTCTGGACCCAATCTTTAACTTCCCTGCTGACTCTGTAGATGTTGCTTCAATATTACCACATAGTTTAATATCCTTGTGAAGCCTCGACTTTCAAACAATCCTCTTCCTCCTTCAGACAAACAGCCACACAGCATGATGCTGCCACCTCTTTACTTCACAGCTGGGACGGTGTTCTGAGACTTTTAGCTCTTGGATCTTGGATCTTGTTTCAGGTCCTCGCTTCTGGTTATTTCTGAGAGTTTGGAAACGTTCTCTTCTGTCCCAAAATTTACATCGGGATGCTTGAGGAACGCAGCTTTTTGGGTTTTGATGCTCATTAGCCGTGCACAAGTTACAGAAGTCAGATTTATTTGCATATGTTTACCTTTTAACTGATTAATACCAGAACCTCTTGTGAGAACCTTGAAAGGCCGCCCGAGTCCCTCTGATGGTACAAGGTCCACGATTTGAGAACCTCTGCAGCATTGGCTCAGCTCTCTGGCCTACAGAAAGTTAAATATGTCTTCCTTTTCCCCTGCATTCAGTAAAAGTAATCAATGAAGTCTCCCGACATCAACCTGTGATGCAAACTGTGTCACACTCTTTTGTGCATTCAGAAAAATTAAATAAAGAAATCAGACAACTGTTGACTAATGTGGGGGAAGATCCAGCGTCCCGCTGTAGTAAAATATGCTAGAAAATCATTGTGAAGGTTTAAACCAGACTAGAGAAGACTGTTTACTAGAACTTCCTGGATCAGAGTCCCGTCATTGAGCCCGATGAGCGCTCTGAAGGTCATCGCTCAGGTTTGCATTGGATGTTTAAAAAAAATAAAATTACGTTTGGTTGCAGCATGAAAAAACCAACAAATATCCCCTAATATTGTTTTACCTTAATATTAAGTATGACTAGAATATATCCAAACAATGAATTTGTCTCTTTAAACAGTGTGAGCTGTCTCCATCACTCCTGCAGACAGCTGTCAGTCTCACAGCAGTAAAAGGCCTCTGGATCTGCCGGATCCACCTGATGAGGTCGGAGGAATGCTTAAAGTCCACAACATGAAAGAGTTCATGGGTGGATTTTACGGCCCCCGTCCCTCTGAGCTGTTATCACCCACGTCATAAAGCCAGGAAAACATCTGAGTTCCCACCGTCCCTGATAACACTGTAGCTGAGCGAACCCGTGAGCTAATTATTACACAGCTTCATCCCTTTTATCTGCGAGCTGATTCATGTTTTAGTTCATTCACTCCGGTTTTGGTTTATGCAGGAATTCAACAGCTGAGAGGTTTCCATAAATCACTGATCTCTAATCGCGTCTGTACGTCTTGTTTCTTAAATCTGTCTCAATCCAAAGACTGAAAACTATTTGCTCTTTTTGTTGCTTTTCATCTATAAACTACAGGTTCTTTACATCCTACAATCTGTTTAAAACACCATAAAATGCAACCTTCAGTTTAATTAAAAGCGTCAAGTGAGCAGAACTCAATTCTCATCAACTTGTTTAATTTTAAATAAGTGCTCTAAACTGCCTACACATTAAATTGACGTATTTGCAACTTGTGCAAATATTGTGTATTACAGTGGCTGATTTTATTTGCCCATGAATTCGGCAAAACTATGAGCCAAGTTGCTGTTACGATGAATGGGATGTATTCAATAATATAGAATACAGAGCTGACCACTGAGATCTGCTGGTTGTTTGATGTCTTGTCAATAATTGCAAATGTCAAATTGCATGATTAAGAACATGGAAACATAATAAAGAAATCTGAAAAGTGGCTTGGGATCCAGACGGGATGCTCCCTGCAAGCTGATGAGCTCTAAAGGCTGATTCCCCAAAAAGAGCTTACTGCCCTACTAAATTAAGTCCACTCAAAACTATTAAGTCCATAGAGTTGTGCAAACTTAACATTTGCAACTTACACATACTAAAAAAAATTTAAGTTCACCAAAATTGTTCTGTTTTAAGGGCAGCCAGTTTGCATACTTTTAAGTAAAGTCAATTTAATGCATCTTAGTTGTATTTTTCAAGGCAATCAGTTTCCCAGATTGTTTTTAAAGTAAGGTGTCAGATTTTCGAGTGAAGGTTTGTTTGGTGAAGTCAAAGTATTTTAGATTTTAAACTAAAAAGGTTAATCACAACTTCATATCCAGACTGTATTCAATGAAACATTCCTGTAATTTAGCAGTAGGAATACAACATGAGCGCCTAATCCTCATTACCTTGATGAAAATGTTTGCTTGTGCCGCCCCCTGATAGAAAGGCGCCCTGGGCAGAGAACTGTATCACCCAGAAACCTTCACTCACCCAGCTTTTAAATGTAGTCTCATAAAATGTAATTATTGTAAAAATATTGTTTCATGGAGGAAAAATATTACCTCCATAATTCTTCCCTTTGCTTTAAAAGAAGCAAAACAGGTGAATTAATCCAGATGTTTACATGTTTATTTTTATTTTTATTTTATAATTTTTATGACTAAGGGCTACATTTACATTTTGGATTCACAAAGCTTTAAAATGAGCTGCTCATGATGCTGAAGAATAAAACATTAAACTTTTGCTGTTTGATCAATTAACCCGCATCTTTAGAGCCTTTTCTGAATATACAGTAGCATTTCCTGTTAATTATGTCCCATTATTTTTTATTCATCATGGATCTTTTCCTGGCATATCTCCATCTACTGCTCTTTTTTTCCCCCTCCAAATCCAAAGTAATTAGAGGTTAAAAAAGTAAAAAGTAAAAACGCGTTTTATGAGAATGTTCTTTTGCCTTTATTTTACTGCGTGGGTTGAAATATTTAGCTGATCCGTGACATATTTATTCAGCGCTTCCTTTGATGAGGATCTGCAGAGTTTTATGAGCGCGTGGTTCAGTCAGGTCCTTTGAACACGCAGAACTGTGGGAACCTCTGGCAATAAAACGGTGCTTAAACACGGCCTTATCTCTGCTGCCTTCAATGGTTTACGTGTTTATTGTTGCGTGCTCATCAGCCTGTTAATTGTTACACAGGTCTGACTTCCCTCTCTGTGGGAAAATTGACTTGAAACTGACTCTTATTGATGCCGCGGTCTTCAGAGGACTCCTTTGTAATTTTCAAAAGCAGACAAGAATATTACTTTGAGCTTTTGGGAGGCAATAAAACATTATGAAATCACTCTGTTTAATTGTCTCATTTTGCTTTTAGCCCTGCACAGAGCTCAGCTGCTCTAACTTCTTACCTCCTAATCATTGCTTTAATACGCAACACGGAAATCACTCCGTCAACATGTTTGTGTTGCATAAAGATCACGGGGACAATAACGAATAAAAGTTGCAATTACATAAAATTATTATCTTCATTTGCACTTGTCTCCCCCACCTGTGGGGATTTATTTGACTTATCTATCAAAATAGACAACAAATTTCATTCTTGTTTAATCCCTCCTGCTTTGGTGAAGACTTGAACAGAATGGGAGAAGACAATCTAACCATTACTGTTTATTTAAAGAAATTAAGTTTTGTTGGTCTTGTGCATTCAGATTGATATTTAATCTACAACAGTTCATGGAGTAGCCTGTAGTGAGCCTAAGCGTGGCTGATGGATGTGCCAGATGTTCCCAAAGGCTTTCTAATCTGCCCCACACGTTCTGCTCGGGTTTCTGGAGGCTTTTGGAGTCTGTGGTTGAGGAAATTCAAGCTTCTCCGCCTGATTGCTTTATTTGGAAATTCAGTTCAATTTCAGTTCAGTTTTATTTATTTAGCATCAATTCACAACACGTGTCATCTCCAGGCACTTTACAAAATGTTCATTTATTCTTCATACAGGAAAGGTTTCTGTAGCTGCAGCTTTACAGAAACGTTTTCAAATTTTGTCACCTTACAGCTTTTAAAGAAATTTAATAGATTTTATCTTATTTTTCTGTATTAAACCAGCACAAAGTGGTGTATAAATGAAAGTTTGAAGGAACATGATGAGGTTCCAACCCCACAGGCTCAAAAATTTTTGCCAAACAGCTCAAGATCAGTCAGATTAGTTGGAGATCATCTCTGACAATCTATTCAGGTCTGGGCTTTGACTAGGACATTTAGACACCTGAATCTGCTCTGATCTAAACCATCCCATAATATCTCTGACTGTGTGTTCAGGCTGGTTCTGAGTCTCAGGTCTCCTGCAACAGGTTTTCCTCCAGGATTGTCCTGATTTAGCTCCATTAGCTAAACAAAGCATCCCCGTTAGAGAACATAAATTAAGCATCAGCTAGCTGTCAATTTTAGTGGAATAATACCTCTTAATTGTTGATTATTAAGTACTTCTTATTGTCTTCTTAATTGTAACTCACCTAATTCTAATAGTAATTGGCCATAAATTCAGAGTTTTGTCAAAATAGTCCAATAAACAGTTTACATGAGCTATTAGCATGTGATGAATAATGAAAAATAAAGAGTTAAAATTCAATTAATGTTTGCAATAAATAAAGCTAGTTAAGAGTTGATTTGTGCTCTCTAAAATAAATTGTTAAATAAATTGTTTCCATGGTTTGTGACAGTCTTTGACTATTTATGTTACATACCTGACTGTGTGGACTTTACTTTGTTTTTGCTCCATCTGTTCAGGGTGTAAAATGTTTTGGTGTTCCTCCTGTGGTCGTCAAGATGTTAGGGATCACAAGTGATTTATTTATTTATTGTTTATATTATGGAAGCTAAAAAATAAATGAAAAAAATAAAGCTTAAGCACTGAACTGCTCTCATTCCAACCTTCAATTTGCCAGCCGGTTGCCAGGTCTGTTAGATCAGCATGCCAGGTTAGCATTAGCAAACACCTTACCTGTCCAGAAGGACGCGTAGCTTCTGAGCCCCTTTGCTTCCTGAAGTCAGCACCAACGCTCAAAAGCTTGACCTAAATTCATTTTGCTTTTCTTTTTTTTATTAGCTTGTATCTGAGAAATGTAGCGCGCAGAAGAAGCCATTTCTCAGCGCTATCAATGAGCTACGATCTGGCAACGCCAGAGCTCCGTCTCACATGACTTCAACCTGCGATTCCTATTGGTGCAGAATCCTTTCAGCATTGTAACCAGAAATAATATTTATATATTTTGGACCCATCATAATTCCTAAAACGATTATTTATATACTATATAAATTTATTTTTCTGTAAAATTAATGCTTTTATTCTGCTCTAATTAAGGTGTTCTGTGGATGTTTTTTTTTTTTTTTGAAAAATGAATCGTTTTGATGAAAAAGGTTGTAGCTATGACCTTTAAGTTTTTGTTCTATGTGTTGGAGAACAAGGGAGAAAAAGACTGTTGGACTGTTGAAGATTAAACACATTATTAAACCAATAATCAGAGATCTCCATTAAAAAGTTAAATGAACATTATTGTGACACAAATATAATTACTAAAAGATTAGACATTGTTCTTCTCTTGTTGGTCATAAAGTAGGTGATTGTCCTTGATGAAGGCAATAAAAGAAAAATGCGTTAGTATTTGTTAAAACTGCTGATTGTGCTGAAATTTGCAACAAACGAAATGCCTCGCCTCACTCAGACTTCATCGTTGTGTTTTCGTGCCAAACTCTTGAGGCACGTTCCCCACAGCCAGCATCTGAGCGCCTGAATAGTTGGTATGTAATAAAGGGCCTGCAGCCGTTCCTCTCACTGAGCAGCGAGGGCCTGTCTCCCTGATAATGCCATGCATGGATAACTGAGTGAGACGGCATCAGATACGGAAAGCAGCGGGCTTAAGGGAAATGAAATTTATTTGGAGGAAAGAGAGCGAGGGCGGCGAGCAAAGCGGCGACGATAATTGAAACGGGGAGCGTTCAGTTGGGGAGAGAAATTGAGATGTTGTCACCAGGTTCTCCTTATCATCATCGGGACTAGTGTGCAAAAGCAATTAAAGAGCCTAGGAGAAGATCTGGAGGTGTTCAGGATCCAGGAGAGCAGAACACAAGTCAACGAGGTTCCCAGAGGTCCTGAACGGCACAGAACCGGGAAAACAAATCTGAGGTTTGGGACAAAATTCTGCTTTTTATCCTGATATGTGGTGTGAACTTATTCTATCAGCTGCAGTTAATGATTTCGGTCTGGCTTGAATGTGTTGTCCGTTACCATTCGTCTTGGCTGCAAAACGAAAATCTCCAACTTGTGCAAAACTTTAAATAAAAAGAAACTTTTAGAAAAACATTTTTGCATGTCTGCACGGACGATAATTGCATTCAGCACAGAGTGTGGTTTCATTTTCACAGATAAAAATAAAGAAATTGGCTGAATGGAAATGTGCACCACATTATGTACAGAGATGGAGTAAGCCCATGCCAAGTAGCACTCACTGTGGCACCATATGAGAGCCGGCGGGTGCAATTTGCTCTCCTCTCCTTCATCTCTTTGGTTTTGTTTTCACAGGAATCACAGGAAAGTGTCTCAACCTCTCTGCACACCGCTTTGCTTTTTCTTCAATTAAATAATGTTTGGGATAAAAAACCTTTATTAATGCTTTGCTTTATGTTCAGTTGGACTCACGTGTAGCACAACCTGTAAAAAGTAAAATGACTGCAGACCTTCTTCGGCCATTCTGCTGATCAGTGTAAATCATCAGTCGGCCGGATCAAATGTAGCCTCACAACGATCCGTGTTCTTCATTCCGACTGCGTTCCTCTCAGATGCAGCTCAGTAGGGCTATTTCTAGTCTTCTCAGAGTTTGTGTTCACATTTGTCTTGTTTTCTACACGGCAGCAGAAAAAAAAAAAACAGCTGAGCCGTACGCCGAGAACGGCTTCCAGATTCTAAGACATCGGCTGATGAAGAGGAGCAGCAGACAGATTTAATTGTCATGAATCAACTCTACGTTAGGGCTGCTCAGTATAGCGGAAAAACGTCTGGTTGGGAATGTCATCATAAAATCATGATTATTTAGTGAATTTGTAATATTAAGACACAAAACTTTCCATGTCTTCTTGTTAAACTTTTCTGGTAATAAATAAAATATTGATGTCAAAGATTCTCGCCTACTGACAGCTGGAGTTAGGCACCAGCCCCCCTCGTGACCCCAATAGGGATAGACGTGTTGGAAAATGGATGGATGGATGGATGGATGGATGGACATCAAAGATGAAGAAAAACTAAATTAGAATTCATTTTAGAAAAAATAAATACGATCGGAAAATGTTTAATTGTTGCAGCGAATAATAAAAATGACACCAAATTATTTCAATTTCATTTTAAAGCTCTAATGTGAGTGTAGTTAAATTTCTGTTCCATCCATTTAAATCTCTTTCTGTGTCGGCGGCTGCAGCCAAAGTGTCCTCCTGCTAATAAAC
Organism: Fundulus heteroclitus; assembly: GCF_011125445.2. Taxonomy (NCBI): domain Eukaryota; kingdom Metazoa; phylum Chordata; class Actinopteri; order Cyprinodontiformes; family Fundulidae; genus Fundulus; species Fundulus heteroclitus. Next base: position 2,612,980 of record NC_046379.1, on the reverse strand, counting down.
TGACTCAACCGTTTTTCTGTTCGTTTTATACCTTTTCTGTTTTGGCTGTTTTGCTCATGACATTTTCAGGCATGAATCAGGACGGGATGTTTCGTACTGACCGTTCATCTGTTAGTCCATGTGAGGATGACGTCGCTGCTACTTTTGCTAACTTTTGAAAGAAGTCCACCCAAAGCACTCGGATTAAAAGTTAGAAAACGTGTAAGTCTAGACTATAACCCATATTCAAAAATTCACTTAGAATAGTTTTCAGTTGGTACAATAACTGTGTAAAATCATTAACGTAAATGTGTGTGTACAGCGGTAAATGTCGGTTATCGGACATGACAGCAATATTAATATCGGATATCGATATCGGCCTAAATTTTCATATCGGTGCGTCCCGAATCTAAACGCTGCAGGACACCGGCCCTCGAGGATTTATGTTGGAGACCCGTGTCTCATGATCCAAGCTTCGGTATTTAATCCAGCACTTTCTAAAACACCTGATTCATTCACCAGTTGTCTATAACCTCATTCTCCTTGCCGGGTTCTTGAGGACTGGTGGGTATCCTCCATAGGGTGAGGGGTGGGGTCCAGCCTGGGCGGGCCCACCTGATCCAGTTATGCATGAGTCACAAAATGTGTTTGTGTCAAACTCTGACTCCAACGTCGGATCCGACTCATTGGACCAGCTAACGTTTTTCCAATGAGTTGCTGCCCAGTTCTAGTGAGTCTGTGGGAACGATGGCCGGCCTTGGTTTCCTGTTCTTAGCTGACAGCAGCAGCACCCTGTGGGGTTATCTGCTGCTGTAGCTCAGTCGCTTCAAGGTTCAACGTTGTTTGCAACCGGAGGCGGTGTTCTTCATTCCTTGGGTGTAACCAGCGGTTGTTCACACTCCCGCAGTCTTTTTAGTCTTTTGGAGCCCGTCTGCCTGTTCTCCTCTGACCGCTGACATCAACAAGCTGTGCTTCTCTGGATTTTTGACGTTTTTCAGACCTTCGTCTAAAAGTCTCTTGACCACAGATGTCTTGATGTTGTGTAATCTGCTGATTCGATATTCTTGTTAACAAGTCTTATGGTGTGGCTGGTGTATTTTGCAGAGGATGTTTTTAGAGACTTAGACAGCTTTATATGTCATTTTGTATGCACAAAGTGCGTACAGAACGAAATTTTGTTTGCATACAGCTTGAAAAATCACAGTAAATTGCACTTATTTTAAGGATAAAGATGCAGCAGCGATTTATGTAAACAACTGAAATGTAAACAAAGCAGGGGAAATAGACAGTGTGCTATTCACGGTATCCAGGAGAGTATTATTAAAACTGTGTAATATACGAATGTGGTACAGAGTCCATTTGGGCTATCTTCTGGTCTAGTTTCCTTTTGGGCTAGTTTATCTTCTGAGATTAATAATTAGTGGATTAGGGGGAAAGCTGATTTATTGCATCACTTTAGATGTAACTCCAGTTCTTGTTAAATATTCAGTCTCCTCTCCTTCCTCTCTTCGGTTTTCTTTTTATGGGACTCAGCATGTAAAAGTGTCCTGACCTCTCAGTGAACTGATTTAGCTTTTGGTTTGTTTTAATTATGCCACAGGTTTTAAGCAAGGGCTTTGAGAAGTTTTGGTTATTTCATGATCGACCTGGCTAAAAAAAAAAACAAAAAAAAAACAATCAAACATCATTAAAAGCAGCCTGTGGCGCGTAAAGAGATTCCTCAGTAACAAAGTAGAACAATGATGAAGGTTTTCCACTCGCTCACATTCCCAGGATGTTCTGGCACACCTCAATAAGCTAAATCTTGTCATTTCCTTCCTCCAAATAGATTTTCAAAAGGGAATTTAAATGGGCCAACTATGAGAGATGCCACGGGCGAGAAAGCTCAAATTACCAACAACGTGGAGAAAAATGAGTCTGAAGGCAGACAAGAGCCGTTGGGGGGTTTGAAGATGTGGGTAGACTGATGCACTTTCACAGACAATTCATCAAAAGCCTCTTTTTGGTCCCGCTCCGCACACACCGGCCGTTTCTTTCCCCTCCTGCACGACGAGCGCCTCTCTGCTCGGAGAACACCGACGGAAGCGCCGTTGATTTCTGACCACGGCTGAGAGGCTCTCTGGCAGGAGGCAGCGAGCTGAGAGATAAAGCTGCATTTTGAGAAGAGAAAAAGTGGGAAAAAAAATAAAAAAAACAGATAAAAGGCACCGAAAGAACAATGGAGAGATGACAGCAGAAAGGAGGGCAGGAAAACAAAGAGATAAGTAGCAACAGACAGAGAGAGGACGGGAACAAGGGAGCGGGTGAGAGGAGGAGAGCAGCGTGGGGGGGGGGGGGGGGGGGGGGGGGGATGAACAGGTGGTGGGGGGGAGAGAAGGTTAAGCCTGTTTCTGTGGGTGTCGTTGGAACCCACCCCGTGCTGCGTGGACAGATGTGTGGACGGGCCTCTAGCTAGCTGCCAAAGCCCGCTAGCTGCTGCTCAAAAACTCCCTCATTTATCCGCCTTTGTTCTCTGTTGTTTTTGGACAGCAGGAAAAATCATCTCCCTCCATGGAGAATCCCCTTCCCCGTCGCCCCGTCTCTGATTTTATCCAGCCGTTTTAGGAGGCTGGACACTCTGCAGAGCCGGTGTAGGTACCACATCGTGTCGGGCTGCCAGATTGGCTCAGGCGCTACCCGATGACGTCTATATATGGCAACTCAACTCAAACAAACTACATTATGCCCGCGGTCTCCATTTGTTACAAATCAATTTTATTTTGTTAATTTACGGTTATTTTCCTGTAAATTAGTCGAGGCATGAAAACTTTTAACATCATTTTGGAATACTTGTGTGGTAGTCTGACAATTTAAATCGGTAATTTTGCAGGATCAAAGTTACAACCTTAGAGAAATTTATTTCCTCCAATTTTTTTTTTAAGTTGTGAATTATTGTAGTATTTGGTACATTTAAGATATATGCTGGTTACCTGACTCCGCCAGATGGATTGGCTCCGCATATCCATCTGGAAACCTTCCGTTGAAGTAATTTTGGGAAGGGGCGAAAATACTGGTTAGCTGATTGGCCTATGTTGGTGATAGACGGGCCAAATAAACCAATCAGATTCGAGCGACGACGAAAACACAACCACAAGCCAAGCTACTGTTGCTGCTGCAGGTAAAGGCTCGTTAGCTCAGCAGAGAAATACTCTGTAATTCCGATAAAACTTGCACGATAGCCGCGCTAACGCTAGTTTCATCGGCTGAAGCCGCCATGTTCTTTAGACTGAACTGTCGCGCTTCTCGTTGCGTCACACCTCAACCCGCCTCAAAGCCAACGCTGATTGGACGTTCGTTTGGTGAACGGCTCCAAATTTTCTTTAACGGAAAGTAGCCAGACTGATCTGCGAGTGAAACCTTGAAAGCTTGCGAGATCAGGATGGTCTCACGAGGCTACTATGCTGGAATAATTAGTCTAGCTATCCCTTCCATTTTTCTTAAGAATATTCTTCCAAACATTGAGCCAATTGTCAAATATTTGTTGATTTTTTTATTTTATTTTTTGTAAAATGGCTTGAATATTTGTTCAAGCTTTTGAGAAAAAAGAAACCACTAAATTAACTTAATAAAATTGATTCGTTACAAATGCAGACCGCGGGCTCAATGTAGTTTGTTTGAGTGGTGTTGCCATAATGTGACGTCATCGGGAGGCGCAGGGACCATGGAGAATTTCTTCGTAAAATTGTCCGTTTACAAACCGCAATCCCGCTCTCGAATAAAACCAACACCCCGCTATAATTACTTTAGTAAGTTGTCCAGACCAATTACAATATTTTGCGCAATTGAGCAAACGTTAAACCAACCATGTATAGTGACGTCATCAGAAGGCGCAGGACCCGAGTCGATCTGGTACCTACAGCGGTTGGCTTCGTCTGAAAACCCGGTTGTGTTTGGTGGTGCGCAGACAGGCCCGGTTCTAACCAGCGTACTCGCTTCACCTGACTGCTGTCAGAGAACCCTCCCTCTGCGTAGGTCGCTTTAAAAGAGCGTCGTTTCACACAAAAAGGCTGGATGTTAAAGGTCTTTGTCTATTAGTTTCACATCAGATTGTATCGCTGTGGGAAAACTTAAAATCTCTGGACAAGCTGGATATTTACAGCCACAAACATCGTTGGGCTTAATGTGGATTTAATGTGGGAGACAAACACAAATAACTCTATAATTATGAGGTTGAAAAATTATTCATAATTTTTAAGAAATGGTTACAGTTATCATTTGAAAAGTGGGGCAGGCATTTGCGTTCCCACCACTAATAAGCCTAAATAAAATCCAGTTCAACTAATTGGTTTCAAAAGTCACTTAATTAGTCAATTAAAATCTAACCCTTCTGTAATTCCACCTCCAGTTGTTCTCTTTCCGGGCTCAGAGGTTCTTTAGAGAACGACCAAAGCTTGACCACCTGCAGACCTACCAAGACACGGACGTCCACCTAACGAGGAGAGCATTAATTAGAGCAACAGCCCAGGAGCTCATGGTGACGCTGCAGCATCCACGGCTCAGATGAGAGGATCTGGTGGAAGGACGGCAAGTCACACATGTCAAAATTTTATCTTTTATGTCAAAATAAAGGTGGCGAGAAGAAAGTCAGTTTAAGAAACCTATAATAAGTCCAGGTTAAAATGTACACAAACCAAATAAAGGAGACACAGCGTTAGAACGATACTGGACCTTTTGGTCTGCATGCAGAAATATGTGGAGGAAAATGGACGAGACAAAGTGCTTTACATGATTAAAACACAGGAAAATAAAAACAGAATAAAAGCAAGTTGGAATAAAATGTAGAAAAAATAAATAAATAAAACATGGGAAAATGGAAACTAAAAGCAAATACTAATGTCGACAAACTTGAACTAGTGATGTTTCAGTAAAACGGTTTAACTAGAACAGTCAAAGGCAATCCTGAACAAATGTGATTTTTAATGTTGATTTAAAGGAACTCAGGCTTTCTGCACTTTTACAGTTTTCTGGGAGTTTGTTCCTGATAAGTGGAGCATAGGAACTAAATGCTGCTCTGTCTCCTATATATAGACAACCATACGCGGGTTATTGTCACCACGCCTGCTCTGGACGCACTAATTTGCTTTTCCACTTTATTTTACATCTGTTTCCCTCACAGATTCCTGTAGCTCAGCTTGGATGTACCTTTAAACTCCAATACTAACAAATAAAACATTACTCACCACATCCCCCTGAAGTTTGACTCTTTGCACTATTACAGTTCTTATAGGTCATCAGATCTTCTGAGTGAACACGTGTACTAATTAATGCTCAGTAGTACACATATATGGTTCTTTCTTTGCATTGTACTAAAATGCTTCATTTTCAGTTGGCATATATGTGGGTCACACTGGTAGTTTATTCATCATTAACATCTTGATATATTTCTAAAGGCCATTATGATTCTAATGTTATGTCTGTTTTTGGCACCATAGGTCCTCCTGGTGTGGCCTAAAGCTTTTGTCCTCGATAAAAAAGATTTTTCTACATTACTTTTACACTTTAAATAGTTTTAAAACCAGCACTTCTATATTCACTTGAGTAAAAAGTTTGATTTGACTCTTTGTATACTTCTACCTGAGTAGAACTGGAGGAGCTAAGCAAAAGCCCATTTGCCTCCGATTTAAACCTGTTTGCTGCCCTTCCTGAGTATTAAATGTGAATAATTTTGTCAGCTCTGCTCAGGGGTAAAGCACGGCGATGGCTGCATCATGCTGTGGGGAGGCTTTTACTCAGCAGGGACACAGACGCTGTTCAGAAGTGATGAGAAGAGGGACGGTGGGAGAAAACCATAATGCTGTGTGTATTAAATGGCCCCAAAACTGAGGAATATAAGGCGAAATCTGACTGTAAATGCAGTGAAATTTGTTTTCACAAAATATTTAATTTCTTTCATGCGTACGCATAACACAACATGTAGATTTTTGGTGTAAAAATGTTTCCTCTGCTTCTGCAAAGGTCTGTCTCATCCCCATGTGTGGTTACAAACGTGCCAAAATATGGGAAAGGTTCATCGGGTATGAATTCTTTTTTTGCAAAGCTTGTTTTCAAAGCGTCCTCGGCTTCGGAACAGGGGAACAAATGTAAGAAAACTGGACGGCGTGTTTGTGTGTCTTGGGTGGAAATCACCTGTGTTGGCACAGCAGAGTCAGTATTTTGTCAGTGCACAGAGATCTGGCCTGCACCTGTTGTCAGACACACACAGAGAGAGAGAGAGAGAGCCGGGGCGCGCACACACCAGATGAAAATCAGCCGACAGCACGGCCAGCCTCATCAGATGTGCCCACTCCTGTTCCGTTCATTAACGTCCAACTGAAGGCGGCTGGCCCGCGGCCTGATGCCGGTCCCACTCGGCTAAACAGCACCCCCCCCCCCACACACACACACACACACACACACACACACACACACACAAAGCAAACACGCTGAGCGAGGGAGACGTGCAGGAAGAGCAGAACAAAAAAGTCTAAAACATTCTTTAACTGGAGACGTGATGGCGGCGAGCAGAACCAGTGTGAGCAGGAAGAGCCGTGTAAATACACACGGAGACGAGACGCCGGTTTGCCGAGGATTGGCGAGCGCAGCAGTAGCCTCGGTTTTTGGAGGTCAGCTGGGAATTTTGGATTGGCGTCGTCTGTGTGACGCCCACATCCTCTGCCCATTCTCCCCGGGATGCCAGCGCCACCTGCTTACATTGTGGATGGCAGCTTTGTTGCCCAGCGGGAGGGCTGGATAGACGGACTCACAGACAACATGTTTCGGCTAGTTTGTTTGGAAACCTGCGGCCGCCCAGCCAGGGAGAGGAAAAACTTTGGGAGAGAGGGGTGAGGGAAACAGACACAGAGAGAGACGAGGCTTTTCCGGAGTTTGCCACGTCTTGCTCGATCGGGCCGATAAGACGATTAACAAGCGGTGACCTGAAGTGATTGGCACGTCCGTCAAACCGCCACGGAAATCCAAGCGAGGAGATTTTCCCCGGCCCATTTCGTCGGGCACGCAAACGAGGGTGGCGTTCAGCCATTGTAATGGGCAGGTTTATCTCATAATCACACAAAGCCACAAAATCTGCCTGAAGTGAACGTTACCGCACCGTATGAAGCCATCTGACCCGTAAAGGAAGCTATAAGTGTCATGTCCAAGATATGCTCTGAAAACTCAATGTATGAAACGTTGAAGTGATTTTCTAAAGCCTCCTACTTTGTGTGAACCTTTTTTTTTTGACTGGTCTGGTGTTCTGTTAGCTGTGACATCATCAGGGGAGGCAGATCATCCACTATTACCATCTACCATAGAAAGTACTCCTGGGTCAATGTGAGCTTCTGTGCTTTCTGTGTCTCTGCTCTGTCTTCTCTAACATAGAAAGTACTCCTGGGTCAATGTGAGCTTCTGTGCTTTCTGTGTCTCTGCTCTGTCTTCTCTAACATAGAAAGTACTCCTGGGTCAATGTGAGCTTCTGTGCTTTCTGTGTCTCTGCTCTGTCTTCTCTAACATAGAAAGTACTCCTGGGTCAATGTGAGCTTCTGTGCTTTCTGTGTCTCTGCTCTGTCTTCTCTAACATAGAAAGTACTCCTGGGTCAATGTGAGCTTCTGTGCTTTCTGTGTCTCTGCTCTGTCTTCTCTAAGCCCCAGTGGGTGGAGGCAGATGAGCGTTCACACTGAGCCTGGTTCTGGTTCTGCTGGAGGTTCTCCTCCCTGTTAAAGGGGAGTTTTCCTCTCCACTGTCGCTTCATGCATGCTCAGTATGAGGGATTGCTGCAAAGCCATCAACAATGCAGACGACTGTCCACTGTGGCTCTACGCTCTTTCAGGAGGAGTAAAAAAGAAACAGCAGACTACTAGTGTGAACATGTTCTCTAAGGTAGGCGGTCCAGTCGGTGTGCTCAATAATAAGAACTCCTTGGACTGCAATACATATTATAAATGCAAGTGTAAATAAATAGAAAGCGGAACGGAATAAAATAAAGTTTTACTTTCAGCTCAATGGCGGGTTGTGCTATTTTTAGGTGACCCTTGCTTTAGACACTCTATGCTAGTTAGTGATGCTGATATGATCCTGGTGATGGTTATCGTTTGTTTATTTATTTCTCAGCATTTCCTTATGCAGTGTTTAATCATTTGTTAGATGTCGCCTCGTTGGTTCATTCTTTTCTGCTCAGGTTTCAAGTTTAATTCCTTGTGTCCTGGTCCTTTCGTGTTAATTAGTCTCCTCCCCTCAGCTTCTCTGCCTTTCTCTCTTCCTCAGCTGCAACTTTTTCCCCTGATTAGTTCATCTGGTTTCTTCGTCATCTGTCTCAGCATTTAAGCCCTTCACTCCCTTCTGATCACTGCTGAATTCCTCCATTGCCATCCCTGTTGTTGTATCGCCTGTTTCCTGTTACTTACATTTTTTCCTTTCATTATTATCAAATATCTTCACCGCTGATTCCCTCTGCATTTAAGTCCTAATGCAAACCATACATAACAGAGGCTTGTTGTTTGAGTCAGCATGAAAATATTTAGGGAGATAAAGTGACGGTGAGGCGGTAAAACTAGTGAGATGGTGGATGTTTGTGGTGAATGTGTGGTGAAAAGATGTTTTCACTGTGAATTATTTGTTTATCACAAGTCAACATCATTTGATTTCTTCATATTGTGCATATGAAGCTGCAGCTGAACTGTTTTCCAAAGAAAGAGACTAATTAATGTCATTAACATGCTGCTGTGATTGGCTAACCGGATGAATCTTTGCAGCTCGTTCCAAGTCTTTGTCCTTTGCTTCAGGAGGGAAGATGTTAAACAAACAATCCGCTCAATCCAGCCAATCAGTGGGAACAGCATGAAAGGTGACTTGAACTCACCACAGGACCAACAACAGTGTTAGCGATCATAGATGTCCTACTTAACGTCCAAACACACAGGTGATCTGATCAGGCAGTGATATCACGGACATCAGAAGATGTTTGGACAACGGAGACGCTGCTAAGGTCAGTGGACTCCTGGCCCTCGGTGAATAATATGAATAATCATCTTTATTTGTCTTTGTAACTTTGCCCATGCAAATGCGATGTGTCCTCTGGGTTTAACCCGTCCCCCAGGGAGCAGTGGGCTGCCACGGGGCAGCGCCTGGGGAGCCTTCTAGGGTTTAAGGGTCTTGCTCAGGGTCCCAGAGTGGCAGTCTGTGGGATTCGAACCGACGAACTGGTGCCCTGCCCCAACCAGTAGGCCACCACTCCCCTGCTGGCTGCCTCAGTGTCATAAAATAAACATCCCAACAGCCTTTTTCCTTCCAGTAATGGACAGGGACTGAGTCTACTGCTGTCAGTCCAACAGAAACATGTTTGATTTACCTGAAAACAAGAAGAATTTCTTTAGATTAACCAAATAGTCTGTTTTTGAACAAAATATACCAAAAAACGAGCCGAATCAGCTGATCCTTAAGGTAAGGTTGTTCCAATCAAAATTGGTAAAGATTTTTTTTTTTCTGAATTGAACTATTAAGTTTTACACTGATAAAACATTTATTTAATGTCTTAGATTTAAAGTAATGTTTTCTTTTACTCGGTTTAATGCTAATAATATGAATCTGATCGAAATAAACTGGCACTTGTTCTATCCACACAAGAGGGTAGATCATTTTTCAAAGATAATTTGTTGAATCTTTGAGGGGATAACTAAAAATCTTTATCAAATTAAGCATTTTTTGTAAATTTGGTGTCACAATAAAAAATGTTAACAAGTTATTTTTAGGAAAGGTAAGAAAAATAATGTAATAGGTTCTGTCAATATTCAAAGTAAGTGTAATAAAATGTATATGATGATACGTGCAATTCATTTCTACCCATTGTTCATTAACTACATTTTACTTCTAATATTGATGTCGCTCCCACGTTTATTTCTTTATGATATATTCATCTTACTGTTCATAAGTTTCTCTACTTTTCATTTTTTCACCCTACTACTTGTTTTTAACCGTCAGTAACACACAGACGCAAACTCTTCAGTGATTCTTAAACTGCTTTTATCATTTTCTTATTTCATTCTATTATTTTTTTTAATTTCCTTTGTTATTAGTTTTTCCATTTTGTTGTTATGCTGACAACAGTGTGAAATAACGAATAAATGTTTTATCTTGTGTTAAAAAGTCAAATAACTTAAAACGTTTAAAGTTTTCAATCACTTCAACATGTATTAAATGATGCTCTGACCAGATGAGCCCAAAATTCAGCTTTTTGTTCTATAATAAGAATGTTATATATCATGTTATCATCCTCATGTAACAGTTAGATCAAAGCATAATCATATTTTAGAATGGCCTAGTCAAAGTCCAGACCTAAAGACTCGCTGAGATCCTCTCCTCTCTGTCTGAAAAGATGAAGGACAAAAGTTTTAGTGAATAAGTCAGCAAAGCTGGTAGAGACATAAATTGAGAGACCTGCAGCAAGAGGAAGTTCTGCAAAACATGGAGTCACAAAAGCACGCTGTTCCCGTTGCAGATTTAAAGATGTAAACAACAAATTAAAGCCATTAAAGCTTTGATAAAAGAGCCACGTTTGTGTTGATACGTGTGTGATTGAGAGGGAAGCAGAAAAACACGCTCACATAGCGCGTCGTTTTTAAGAGGCTTTTGAAAAACCATGCGAGGACAGCAGGAAACGGGCTGATGTGGTTTTTTTTGGTGATGTACGGCTGAAGTAGGTGTGAGCAAGCTCAAGCGAGAGTGCAGAGGCTGGAAGGGAAACCACCTGCGGAGGAGTAGAGAGATCTGGGGCCGGAGGAGATAAAAGAGCGAGGTTTTGATCGTTTCCTTCAAAGCCTCTGAAAAGGTAAAAGTAACCCGGAAGACATGCAACCGCACACTTGCTATATCGAGACGCACGCATCCGGCGTCATAGGGCCTTCTGAGATGGCTCTGAAAAAAATAAGTTTTTTTTTACCTTACTGGAGGGTTTAACAGAAACCCATGTTTCTTTTGTTACTGATAAACCAAAAAAAAGCAACTTCTTTCCTTCTTATTTACTGTGTTCTTCTAAAAAAGTATTTCTAAGCAGTTTCAGCACTGTCTCTGAACAATGTCTTCTACGACTGAAGGAAAAGTTTGTTTAAACTGCTAATAACCTGGCAGAAGAAATGTTTCAGAAAATAAGATTCACCGTTCTTTATATCCACTTCGCCAAGGCGCCTTAGGAATATTCCACCAGCAGGAGTAAAGAGAAGCTGGAGGTAAATATGCAGATTCAACGTCTATGTCCGCATCTCAAACGCACCACTTGATATTCCTGCACAGCCATGACAAGCGTAATCAATCATTAATATGCAAGTCTCTTCAAACTCGCTCACACACATTCTCACAGAGCAGAAAGGTCAAGGTATCGCTAAGGCCTCCATTGGATATGGAGAAGGGTACTTTCACCCTCTCCTGAATCCAAATACGCCGTATTAGCATGAAAAAGTAGCTCTGCTTACTGGATGATATCACATGTTGAATGAGTAAATAAATAGAACACAAACAGATTGGTGTTACAAAGGAAAATGTCTTAGCTGCTGATATTTGTTTTATAAGTTAAAAAGAGGTCAGCACCACAGATACGTTAGAATAAAACGATATTTTACATGTTGACACCACGTTTTTTTTCATGTTTTCTCATCTCCCAATCACAAGCTCAATGATATTAGATTAGGATTTTCTGATGGAAAAGTAGTGCATCTTGTTCGTAGTGTACTGAACATGAGAAATGGTTTTCAAGGTCATCAAATAAAAACCTGAAGAAGGCAGGTGTGCGTCGGCATTCAGCCCTGTTCAGGTAAAAGATGCCTGAATAAAATCCAGTGGTACCAGTTGCCTAAAAGAAAAGGTTCACGTTGGTGGCGAGAACAAGAAGAGTGTTCAAAGAAAGCCACAAGAAGAAACCCTGAGGAATTATGGGATGGTTTAGATGCAGATTAATGGGTTAGAATGGCCTAGTCAAAGTAAGGAACTAAATCTGACTAGGCATACACACACTGTAAGAATAATGCACAAATGATTGTGTTCGAGTGACCTAAACCCAAATCCTAATTAAAAATATTCGGTACGACCTTAAAACTGAGGCTCAGGTATTTCAGACTTAGATACCCAGAAATAAAACAGCTGTAATTCAACCAGAAGGTGGTCCTACAAGGTATTAAATCAGTGGGGCTGAATACAAATGCACTCCACATAGTTTATTTAAAACTACGAACCAAACGTCACCATCGGATCAACGAGGTTTAGTCTTCTTGGGTTTAATGAGAAAATAGAACAAAGAAAATATATTCTTGGTTTTGGTTATTTGTCACAAACTTCCAAGGTTTCTGAACAAAGCACTGCGAGTCACGCTGAAATTATGCTGAAGTTTAAGCTTTTTATGATGTTTGTCACATGCTATAGATATGAAGTGTAGCTAATGAGGCCCTAGCAGCTGCGCCTGGGCTTTATTTTTATCCAAAGCCACCGTAGACATCTTCTTCCAACGCAAAAATCAGCTTTCTGCCATTCGTTTCTGTAAATAATCTCCTTTGCCTTCTTTAGCCCAACATGCGTTCACACGGAGAGCATCAAAGAAGGAAAACTTCCACAATGATCTGCAAAAATGATATTTAAACAGACCACATTTTTCCTGCCTCATAACTATTTTATTTTTATTCTTTTACAAATCTGCTGATGTTGGTTTCAGTCTTTCCTGAGTCTGAGCTGCTGTCAGGACAGCCTGAGCACCACGTTAATCTTCTCTCTTTGTCTCAAAGGTACACATTCATGAGAAATGAAACAGGAGACGCAAAAGATGGATGGATTGATACGGTGAGTAAGAGAGTGAGAGTGATCGAATCAAGCAGCGCTGCAGGAAGTCTTCCTCCAGTCAATCTTAAGCGTCGGCCCACTCAGCTTCCTGCACAGCAAATCTGATTTGCTGCCTCTCCTCCTAGGCTGGTGCGACTTTAAAGGGGGATGTGGGGATAATATGCATTATTACTTTTATCCAGTGTAAGCGAGGCGGCCCAATAATTGTGCGACGCTGGAGTTTTATTGTTCCCAGCTGCTGCGATCATTACTAAACGTCAAAGAGATGCAACATTTCCTGTCGACCTAACGACAGTAATCACTTCCCTCTCCCGGCGCTCTGTCTCCCCTCACTCCTCCGAACGCTCTGCCACACATCCCAGCCTCGGAAGGTACAGAGATGAGACTTCTTCATCATCTTTATTGGATTCGTCCTGCAAACCGAATCATGGTAAACACACACTGCATCATTTTCCCATATTTTCTCATATAGACTGACTGCCTCGCTGCAGCTGCTCGAATTATTGGCTAATAATAAACTTCTACGTCCGTTCTCAGAGATGTTCCTGGGTGAGTTACAAAGCCAGGCTGAACTCTCATGTTTGCTCTCAGCTGAATCCAAAAAGAAAAGAAAAAGAAAAGACGTGTAACACTGAGGAGCTGGGTAAATGTTGGATCTGTTTCCGTTTTCTTTATCCACTTCTTTCCCTTTTGCTTCTGTCAGAGCGCGTCTGTCAGGCAGGTGGATGCCCTGCAGACAACCGCTCGGTTTTTCTCAAAGTGTTTTCTTTTTTTAGGGGTTGGCAGAAGCTGCGCGGGAATCACAGCTCAGGTGAGAAGGAGAGAAGAAGTTCTGAGGGACAGTGTTAGATTGCAGAAAGTGGCACGAAGGGTTACAGGCTGGGGGCGGGGTATCATCTGGGAATCACAGGCTCTCAAATCAGCTCCAAATATAGTTTCAGTTCGGGTAGAAGGGATGTTTTTTCTCTTTTTTTGCTCCAACGCAGGTTCAAAAGGTTCCCTTCTCTGCATTGTCTGACAGAATTCACTATTACCTGCAGTCATCAGGTGCCAGAATAACCAGGGTAACCCTTCCCCCACATGTTGCTGCACACTACCAGTCAGCTGGCTGAAAGAAGGTTGCTTTATTATTTACACTCACTGACAAAAAACACCAAAGGAGCTTTAAAACTGCAGCTGCTAAGCTACTGGTAGCAGGTTAGCTCACTTAGCAGGTAGCCCAACTAATTATTCAGCTGCTATAAGTCACTCTATAGAGAGGAAAGGATCATACTTTTAATATTTAGGCTTTAAAGGTTCTATTAAATTTAGCAGCTGTTTGTTCCATGTTTTTGCTTAAATCCCCGTATCAGAAACAATGTAAATAAATGTTATAGAAAGCCTTTTTATAAATAGTAATATAGAATATTGTGAAGATATCACCACACTGCAGCAATTTTACTTAAAGTCTCTTCTTTGGCGTGTGTCTGCTTGCAAACCGCATTCATTGCATTTCCTCATGTGACTCTAAATTTCTCAGATGTTGAAACTAACTGGCTTTCTTCCTTTTTGTTCTATGATTACTTGGAAGCACGTTCTACCCAACAGTTTTCAGAAATAAAGACGTGTTCACCCGTCACCTTTACATGCAGCGCGTTCAGTGAGTGAAGCTCTGAAAGGAAAAACGCTTTTGGATCCAAACCCACAACTCTGTTAAAAAGAAAATTTCTAATCACGCCGTCCTAAATTACAGAACCGTTTGGCTCCTCAGTCCATCTGGATGTAGCATTTAAAGTATTTAAAAACTATTTTGTCACTTTATGATGCTTACAAGTGCAGTAGAAGGAAATGGATATTTAGTTTTACAGTATAATAAAAGTATAACATGCGTTCTATTTACTCTGACATGGCCTAGACGTGGCCGTCCATCTAAATAAAGTTCAATTCGGTTTTATTTAAATAGCGGCAATTCATAAAACATGTCATCTCAAGGCACTTTCCAAAGTCAAATTCAGATTATACAGATTGGTCAAAAAGGTTCCTCTCTAAGGAAACCCAGTGTGAACGCTCATCTGCCTCGACCCAAAAGCCCCTGAGCAAGGCACTCACCAACCTACGGATCAGTGTATGGATTGATGACTGCGATCGGGTGAATGTGGCTCCAGTGTAAAGTGTTTAAGAGGTCAGTTTGACTAGAAATTGCTTTCTTGCTCAGATTTTAATTCACTAAACTTTTGTTTCACTTTTTATGGCAGCAGAGACCTGATAATGGTTCACATCCGTAACGTTGTTTTTTTCCATCCAGCATTAAAACTTTCTACCATGTGAGCTGCTGAAAATTACCGAGCAAGCATTCCCTGATCCATTTATGCAGACATTTTATTTTTCAGTGGTTTGCTGAGCACAAACACACACCTTGTCGTTGCTGCACCACCGTATTCAAAGCGTCGCACAATCAAAGATTCGCTCCTCTCCTTCCCCTGGATTCATTTTAAACTTTGCCTAGCTTTTGATCTGGGCCGTGGATGGTAGTCCTGCCTTCTGTCCTGCTCCCTACACCCACACGCTGACTGCAAAGAGAATTATTCATTGTTTTTTCAGCGCACGACAAAAGGGTTGGAGCTGAAAGAGCAGCTGCCTTCACAGTTAATTTTACACTCCTGTTGTTCCAGGCAGCTCTGATGATTGGAGATCCCCTCCTCGCTGCCTTTATATGAAAGAGGTGTGCTTATTAAAAATGCATCGTGATGAAATTAGGCAAAAGGATCAGATGTCAGATCAAAATGCACGCTTGTGTCAGCCAAATACAGAAAAGTCTTTAAACTCTTTATAACTAAATTGCAACAATGAGTCACTTTTAGTTTTTTTTCTGGGGGCCTTCAACAAATCTAATATTGACCTCTCTTATACTTTATTTACATTTTTAAAAACTGATTGAGGATAATTTGATCTTATTTTTAATATGTTTGATGGAACTTTATCCTGGATATGGATTAAAATACTCTATTCAGGGTCTCGTTTCAGTTATAATCTATTGGCATCAGTTTTTGGAACTGAAATTAAGCCAAACAGGAATTGAAAAGGCGTTAGAAAAGTGGTTTCTGTTGTTTTATTTTGCCACATAAAATTATTTAATTTAATGATTAATTATAAATAATTCCATTTGAATTAAATGGATGTAGTTCTGAAAACAGGAATCAGAAGGTTTTCTGTTGGTTTTCTGTTAAATGCTTGCTTGCGTTTTAAAACCTGCTCACAGATTCTCTATGGGGCTCAAACATATGAAATGCATGCTTTTAATTTTAAATTATGCAACATCTACTACATTCACTGGCACTACTGGAAATAAGAACTAATAATGTTATTATTCTAGCATAATAAAATCGCCGTAATTTCACACTATCATTTATTTATTAGGGAAAAAGATCCAATGTTAGGAAATAATTATTTTTACTAAATCAACAGCAGCACAGCTGTTGGCATCCCTTAAAATCCCTACAACATACATGTAACTAAGGTATTTTGTTTTACTTTTACTTTTTTAAGTTGGTCAGACTTTCTAGGAACATCTGATGAGTATTTGATGACTTTCTCTTTCCCTGGGGTCATAAAATGATGCGACACAGAGAAGTTACAGAGTCGTCCTACAACCAAGATGGCAGACATGCAGGGTTTGATCAAATAAATAAATGTTGTTAAAATCTAATGTGCTCAAATGAAAACACACAGGGAAACATTGGTCTCTGTGAATTTTCATGCCCTGCCTTTAAACAACATCTCTGTCTTCTGTTTATTTTTCAGTTATTTTAGTAACTTCCAGGAAACCTTCAAGAAAAGGGTGAGAATTACAAAACACCAACAAAATGCAAAAATAAAACCAACAAACAGGTTTCCTGCAAAAAGGGAACAATTGGAGAAAGCAAAAACCTCCCCCCTACCAAAAAAACGGTGTAGTTCTCATGAAGTGAGAAGAAGCAGCTGAGAACGTGAGCCAGAAATCCCGACGCACCAGTGATTGCAGCTACTTGCCGTGATTTGGTCCTGGGTGGATCTCTCCACCGCTGTGACCTGGGGTCTGACTCGGTGGGGACGATTGCTCCAAGCGGTAAAGGTAGCCGAGCAAGTGCATCAATCAGCAGCTGTAAGAAATGATCACAATAATGAAATTAATCCTCACATTTTAAAACGAGTTGAGAATAGCGAGGAAACAGCAACATCAACGTCATGACACACAGGTGCCTCTCAATAAATTAGAATATCATTGAAAAGTACATTCATTACTATAATTTAATTTGCCTTGACTCTGATTCTGGCTTACAGGGGGGAAAAAAACTCACAAAATGAGAATATCACTTCAGAACAACTAAAAGGGTTTTTAATCTAGAAATGTGGCCCTTCTCAGCAATAAGCTCATTAAGGTCTGGGCTCCTTCTGCATGAATTGCTGCGTCACTGCAGAGCGGCCTGAGGAGACCAACGCCTCTGGTTCAGAAGTGGCTCACCAGAAGGAAGGAAACACTTGAAGCTAACGCCTTTGCCAATTCTGGACTCCTTCCACTGGCTCACCATTTATTTTAAGATCTCGTGTTTGGTCTTTAAATGTCCCGATGGTCTGGCACCTCTTAAGCTTCTCAAGTTTTTACATCCACACATTCCCTCAACTTCAAATGATTTTAAACCTTTTTTTTAAACTCACCCTTTTAAACTGTCTTTTACACCCAGAGAGCGCGACCTTTGGGCCATTCCTCATTTCTTCTACGCCTTTGGTTGTTATTGCTTTTATTTTGTTGTTTATTTAATTTAATATTTAATTTGTCATTCAGCAGTCGCCTTTTGGTTTGTAAATAATTTAATAAATGAATAAATGAGGATGACAATGATGCCTCACAATGCAGCCAAGACTTTTTCCCTCCACTTAACTTTCCATCGACCTGCTTGGAAACGGCTCTGTGAACGGGAAGCTTCCTAAGCAATAACCTGTTATTGCTCAACCTTTGAGCGACAGATTGTATGAGTTTCACTTTTCAAATTGAATTCCTGAAATAAATTAGCGTCGTTGTCCAATTTACTCGTATGAGGAGGCCAACAATTAAAACTGATAAACTTAACATCAGGAAAAATGACATCTTTCACGGTATCGCAATAGGTTTTTAATAAATATGGTAATTTTGCACGCCGTCAGCCAGAACAGCAACCCAGGCGTGACTTCAGTCCATCAGAGAAGCAGTCAGTTGCTCAGGCTGACAGAAAGTTTGCTGCTACGCCGCTCCACGGAGGCAACATCTTGTAACTTCACTTTGGGTCTTGTTCCCGTGCCAGACTCCTTCATGAGCCAAACTCAGGAAATGAGAGTCTCTCTGAACCTGCTACACCGAGCAGAGTGTGAGAATTGACAGGTACGGCAGCATTTGCCAAACTGTGAGGCTTCCTGCCTCTGCCATCCCATCACATTCAGGATCAATCTCCATGACTCACTGAGCTCATATCCACATGCTGCCTCCCATCAGCTGGGAAGTTAATGTACAGGTTAATTATCCAGGCCGGTCTGCGTGGAGGAAACAGCAGCAGAGCCAAGAGCTTTCTTAGGCCAGGGAGGTTGTTGTCGTCTGCAGTGTTCCTGATGTCCCTTTCCTCTGGGTTTGTGGTTAATCAGTTGATAAGGAAGGAAGAGAAAGCCACCGACATCTGCACGGCTGCTGACTTCATTTCCTGGAGGAATGAGGGCCTGAAATGTTGACAAACCGCTCAGAATATAAAGCAACAAACCGACGGCCAAATGTCTCCCTGGTTCTGCTTTCTTCTAAAGAGAAGAACAAGAAATTTCTATTGTATGATTTAAAAAAAAATGCATTTACAGACGTGTTCACCAGCTACTTTATTATGTGCGTCTGATTAGCAGCAGGTTGGACCTGCTTCTGCTTTCAGATCTGGATCAACTCTTCGTGGCAAAGATTCAACCAGATGTCAGAAACACTCCTCAGAGGTTTTGGTTCGTACTGACATGGTAGCATCAAACATTTCCTGCACATCTGGGAGCTGAATCTCTCAAGCTTTCCACTAGTTTACGCTAAATTGTGAGCCGACGATCCAAATGTCTCAGCTGGAGTCGAGACTGATCAGAACCAGGCAACGTTTTCCGATCTATCGTCCGTCTTTGGTGAGTCTGTGTAAGTCGTAGCCTCAGCGGCACCCGGTGTGGTCGTCTGCTGCTGTAGCCCATCTGTCACATGTTGATCCCTCTGTTCTTCAAACCTTGGTTGCAACGAGTTAGACTTAGACAACTTTATTGTCATTTTGTATGCACAGAGTGCATACAGAACGAAATTTCGTTTGCATACAGCTTGAAAAATCACAGTAAATTGCAGTAAGTTTCAGGATAAGGTGCAGCAGTAATTTAGGTAAACAATTGAAATGTAAATAATGCAGGGGAAATATACAGTGTGCAAATCACAGTGTACAGGTGAGTATTCTTAGAACTGTGCAATATATGAATGTGGTACAGAGTCCATTTGTGGCCTCAGAGTTGTTAGGTAAGCTACCAAAAAATGGTTGCGTGTGAGAAATCTCAATAGTTTTTGAAATAGTCTGACCAAAACAAAAAGCACACAAAAAACTTACACTATTTACAAAATCATGTAAAATCCCATTTCTTCTCCGTTCTGTTTCTCAATTTGAACTTAAGCAAGTTGCCTTCTTCACATCTAGGAGCCTGAGCACAGTCCTTGGCAAGCGATTGGCAGAGTTGCCATTTGTGTGCCTAATAAAGTGGCCGGTGAGCATAACGGCCTCACTCACACTGCGGGCCGTGACACTGAAGCGTTGTAATATTGCCATTAAAGAATTCATACACTGTCCACAGTTTCAAAGCCCTTTAACGGACCGTTCTGTGGCTTTTTTGTCTGCAAGTCCATCTCTGACCGACACGTCTCCACCTTTCCTCCAACTCCGGACCGACGGAGCTCAGCGCTTCACAAAGCTTTAGCCGGTAGATGAAAGAGGCTCTAAAGTAGGATTAGGGAAGTGTTGTACATGCCCCAGTGGCTGAGGAATGCACAGACTCCGACACTTCAGACTCCAATATGTCTGCAATACAAAAAGACTCTCCCTGCACCCCAGAGAGCTTTGAGACGTCTTACTGTAAGCCTCATTAAAATGTTCACATGCATATTCTTAAAGGATCGCTATTCTTCGTGAGACTCCCAGCGTCTGAGAGAGGAGAAACTTTAATACGAAGAGGAATATTTAAAAATATAACGACTTTTGGTGCTAAAAAGCGGTCTTGGTTTTAACTTTTTGCTTCCCTCTCTGTATAAAAACACAAAGCTCCTGTTTGTAGCAACTGTAGGAGCGCTTTGATGATGTCATTGTCTGGATCAGCAGGCAGGGTGGTTGAACTCTTGTTACAGCCGTCCTTATCTTACCTTTCAGCTAAGATCAGTGGGAAGGGGCGCCGCTCCGAACAAAACATTAGTCAAACACTAATTAAGATGCAAACACAGGAGTATGCTAATTTCACCCTACAGCTTAGAGAACTAAAAAGACAACAAAAAGGGCTTCATTAAAACCACCATGCATTATTCAGAGAGCAGCAGGCCAGAGGAACGGCTTCAGGCCAATTATCCTCTGCTGGAATCTTCTGCTGAATGGCTGCTGCAGAAAGCTTCATGCCTCTGGTCTCTCGAAGCCTTTATCTATATAGAAAGTATCCAACGCGTGTTTTTAAAGTAGGTTACAGCACTCCGTCTTTTGCTTTTGACAGAAAAGAACCTCAACGCACAAAGAGCAGGAATGTGAAACGTCTGGGAAGACGTTGGCGTCTGAGATGAGCCTCCGGTGCAAACCTGAGCGCAGCAACCAGACGCAGAAACATTAAACAGGGAAGTCTGTCCCAGACAATGATTCCAGAGCTGATCGGGGTTCTGGCCCTTATTAAGAAACTAAAAAAAAAAATGTGGGGTAGCAGATGAAAAATACATCCAGATTTCCCCAGATTCTAGCTGTTATTCCCAGGTGCTCCCACCTCCTGTACGGAGAAGTCTGACCACGAGTGGTCTTCATGGAAACCTTCCTGCCAAAGAGCAAATACATCTGACATGGAAATAAGGCCAAAGGGAGAACCACTGGGGTGCTGAAAAATGGCAGCTGGCCGTCTAAAAATACGAGACGAAGGTTGAAGGATTTGGCTGAACGCAGTTTGTTTGCTGAGAGTGTCCGTAAGCAGCAGTGGATTCTGCTAATGGACTCAGAGATCTTGTCTTAGATTAAATCCTCAACCTTTAGAGAAACAGGCTGACACAAACAATACTAGCAGGGAAGTGTATGGTTTGCAATCTGTGAAACTTGCAAAACAAGCAGCTCATCGTCTTTATCAAAGCGAGTATTACCTACAGGTGTACCTTCAAATACAAGCTAAACCTGAAACCAATCAACCTTTTCAGCCGATTAGCTAGAAGGTGTCAAAAAGTCTTGGTCTGGACTGTAATCCTTGAAGGTTTTCTATGATTCAGTGGAAACTCCTGTTACTAACCCAGCCCTGCACCTTTACCTGGCACTGCCTCTTCCTCCTCCTCTTCCTCCTATGACTGGCATTATTTTGTCCCTCTGCATCACCTCCACCACTGATACCCGCCTCCTCAGCTACAACCAATGAGAACAGCAACAATAACAAACATTATAAATGTACATAGAACTCAAATACATAAAAAATGAGGAAAGAGCTACACACACAAACACAGTAAGGGAATTACTCAACTTATTTATATTTTTCTTGGGATTGTCAATCATATATAATGTAGAAACACACAAAACCAGGATGTAGCTTATAGTTATTAAAACATTATCCTTTGAACACAAGACTCTGCCCTGTAATGTCTTTCTTTTCCTGGTCAGCCAGTATGGATTAACATTAATTTTAACTGATTAAGCAGAGTAATTATTTAGTTTAACCTTTAATGCTCGGTGTGCCCTGAACACATCCTAATATCTGGTAAAGTGTAGGGAGTGTTTGCTAACCTGTAGTCCTGCTGCTCGGTCCATTGCTGGCCTGGATGACTGGAATCCTCTCATTTATTTCTACTTTCTTTCCAGCATATAAGTCGCTCCAGTTTCCTTCTTGCCTTTTTAATTATGAGGGGTCGTTTGTATCTCGCATAATATCAGATTGACTCAGTCTGATGTAGCCTACAGCGCCACCTGTGGCTGCGAGGGCGGCTTTGTGCACCGCTCGTCACCGCAGCCGAGTTTTATCATTGGGTAGAAAGGGAAATAAAACAGTTCGACCAACGCCCTGTTCAGCCTGAAATCCTCCCTCGCCTTGGTGTGACCGACTTTAGCCACCGCTCAAAGTTAGTACTGCTGGAAAAGTGGCATTAAATCTGTTAGACCAGTACCAGCCTGTCTGGTACCAGCAACCTTAGCTCGGCCAAAGTCACTTGATTTCTCATTCTGATCCTCCCTTTAGAACTTCAGCAGCTTGTCCTCACCATGTCTGTCCATTGTCTATACCCGTTTATCCATGCAGGCTCACGGAGGCTATTTAGCCTAACCAATTAACCTGACAGTCATGTTTTTAGAGAGAACCCACACATGTACAGGGAGAACATGGAAACTCCATGCAGAAAGTCTTGAATCCAGGACCTTCTTGCTGACTGGTTGATTCACTATTAGGGTTACCAAGCAATTGACCAGTTTAGCTAATAAATTGGTCAGTGATTGTGTCGCTGATTGCACAATAGGTTGTAGACAACAGTTTCATATCACAGGTCGTTAATCATGGAAAAACTTAGCAGAGCAATAAAACACCAGGCGGTCGTGAAGCATTAGGAAGGTTGTTCCAGACAAAGATTGCAAAGTTACCCAGCCAGTTGGGGTGAGTTTTTTTTTTTTTACAATCTGATGAAGAAGCAGCAAGAAACGGACAAAGAAATTGGAAAATGTCCAGCAATCCCATCAGCTCAGAGCTACCAGAAACCAAGATTACCAAACATATCCGTTTACGGTTAGAGGAAGAGTTAAAGAGGCCAGAGTTGCTGCCAAAAGCCCCAAACATCTGATGGGACACAGAAAAAAAGCTATTTCGGTCTGATGAGTCCAAATCTGAGATATCTTGCTGTTACAGAAGACCGTTTGTTCTCTGAAGGACTGGAGAACGGTGAAACAATGCACACATGAAGGCAGCAGGGAATAATTTCTGCACACAGAGTAGTTAGATGCTTCTCATGGAATACCACCAGAGAGGCCAGTCTCTGACCCAACGCCATCAGGAGATATCTTCTGTGCAAAGAAGTCCAACAAGTGCTGAAAGTGATCATGTTGGCTCTGATGTCAACGTCATCCAGTCTGTCAAGAGACAGAAGGTCTGTGGTTAGGTCAATAAGATTCTAAGACAAGCTAACAGGCTCAAAAACAGCATGCTGGCATATTTAGAGGAATTCATGCTATTTAGGAGGCAGCGTGGCGACACCAAATAAGGATTTCAGATTTGTTTTCCATGGATTTACAAATCAAAGTACAGTTTTCTTCCTGTGGTGTCAGAAGAACTTCTCTTTAAGAAACTGACAACATAAAGAGCAGCGTTACTCTATCAGAGCAGAAGATAGCTCCACTGTCGCTGAACAGCTCAGCCCATTAACGCTGGAACGCAGGGAAGTGTGTTTGTGTGCAGGACAGAGGAAGTCATGTGCCAGCAGCCTGTTGTTCTGTCAGTCATCCTGTCACAAGACTTACACAACGCCTCCCATTGAGGCTGCGTGGGGGTGCGACTGCAGAGAGCAGGTTTCTATGAGTCCTGCAGCGACCTGCAGCTAATTTAACTAGTGCTGTACCAGTATCGGTACCAGCGTCGAGAACTCATACTCCAACAACCCGATACTCTGAACCAATACCAATTTTGTGATAGATAGATAGATAGATAGATAGATAGATAGATAGATAGATAGATAGATATTCCTACTGGGCTCAAAGGCTGGAAACCACTTGATACAAAGTAGTGGTGCTATACACCAAGAGGTTAACTGACCCTCCAAAAGAAAGAGAAGGAGAGAAGATAAGTGAAGCTTTAATCGACCATCAGTCATTTTCAGTGCACCAAAATTAAGTACATTTTTCTTGAAATTAGTGCATTTTTACTTGATTTGAGCAGGTAAATAAGATTATTGGCCAATGGAATAAGATTTTTGCCCTTAAAGTAGGAACGACTCATCTCCATCATCATTTTTCAAGTGCATTATATCTAATTATCTTATGTTAGGGGTAGAACTACTAATCCCATTGGCAAATAGTCTTATTTACCTGCTCAAATCAATGAAAAATAGACTAATTTCTAGAAAAGTTTTACTTACTTTTAGATCCCTTTTTGCAGTGTGTTCAATAATTTAATTGTCATGTGGTTCCCACTTTTTTGTTTGGGATCCAAACTGCAGGTTTCCCTCACTTGAAGAGGCAGCTTGCTTCCAGAGATTTCACAGGATTTCACTCCAAACACAAACATTGGTTCGTACCTTTTTTCTCTTTTATTTGAAAGATGTTGAATCAACAATAGAGGCAGTAGGTGAAAAACCTTTAAACATAAAAACACACAGAAAACAATAACTAACAACTAAAAATTATCCCTGAAACAAAATATACCATAAGATTTAAGCACCCAAAAAGGTATTATTCAGTGATGATTTTTACATTCTAGTATTTATTTATTTACTTTTCTTCAACACACTTTAAATAAATCCTTTTTTAACATTTCAATCTGAGTGTACCATAAATTAATCTATAATCTTTCCACACCGGCTCGTTCTCTTAGGAACAAACTTTCCTGCGGTGTCTTCACCCAGCCAGCCTCACAGCGCTCATCGCTGCCCTGTGAGTCAACATCTCCCAACTAATAACTTATTATCTTCACCTGGAGTCTGCTGTCTCCAGGTTGGGAGACACGCCTCAGTAAGAGAAGGGCGGGGCATGAATTCAGCTCAACAATAATATCGTTAACTCATTTGTGACAAAGTATCTGTACTTGGAATTAGCAAGTATCTAAACTGAAGTACTGGGTCTGGAAAGAACTTGCATCGGGACACCCATAAATTTAAGCTGTAGCATCACAGGACCGTCTCCTTCACCTCAGCCGGATTCTTCCACTGTTTCCAGCAGCGCTGAATTGTCCCACCAGGACAGCGTTGGTGTGTTCCTGTACGAGCCTGGCCGCTCTCCTGGGCCTGCGCCGTAATGAGAGCAGACAGAGCATCAGCAACAGAACCCCAGACCTGTCCGCTGGGTCTGAGACGTATGGGATGACCGAGCAACTGATCCCTGCTCAGCACACACGCACACACGCACACACACACACACACACACACACACACACACACACACACAGTGTAATCTGACCCGTCCCTGGCATGACTGAACCGCCTGCCTCTCTGCCCTTTTTCACATTAAGTCCCGTTACGTCCAAGAGCGTCAATGAATTTAAACACTATTCTATGAGTCAGCTCCAATACAGAAAAATAAAATACTAATTGAATTGAACTATGTGAATATAATTTTGCAGAGGAAGCATTTCTGTTCAGGGAGTCAATCCTTTGTAGAACCACATTTCCTTGTTGTCTTTGCCAGCTTTGCATTTTTAAAAACTTCCATTTCTGCTCATTCTTTACTGAAAAACAGCTCAAAATCAGACAGATTACATGGAGAACGTCTGTAAACATCCGTCTTCAAGTTCTGCCCCAGTTCTTAGTTAGAATTAGGTCCGGACTTTGACTAGGCCATTGAAACAAATAAGTCCTTTATAGCTGCTGAAAGGTGAACCCCGGGTTTTCTTTCATGATGCTGCCAACATCATGTTTTTCATTGCAATTTTTTAATCCACCTGACCAGAGCACCTTCTTCCATGTTTGTTGTGTCTCCTATATTCCATGTTGTCAGCTTCCCTTTGATTGTTTTCTGTAAAGGCCAGATTTGGTGACTCCACAGCTAATAGTTTCCCTGTCACCTGATACTCTGTTCACAGCTGTGAAACTCTGCAGCTCCTCCAGAGCCACCATGGTCCTCCTGCTTCTCTGATCAATGCTCTCCTGGTCCAGCCTGTCAGTCCAGGTGGACGTCCATGTCCTGGTAGGTCTGCAGGTGGTCCATCCTCTCTCCAGATCCACATGATGATCAGAACTCTGGGAGGTTCTGTAGAACCTGATCCTGCTGTAAACTGGACCAGGACTTCCTCGCTGACCCGTCTGCTGATCTCCATGATGCTGGTTGTTCTCTGATGTTCATGACTTCTGAAGGCATTGTATTCATAAGGCATCAAGGCATCTGCGTAAATTGGGCTGAATATAAAAAATTGTAAAAACAATTCTAAACTGTGTATATTTTTCATGTAGTTTTTTTAACATTTTGCATTTCTTTACAAATAAAAAAATTAATTCCGGCATGGATTTGCGTTAAAAAATAGCATTGCATACCGATACCTGCTGCAAGCTGGGTAATGTAAAGCTCTGTCCTATTTAAAAATATACATATTTTAACCCTTAACCCTAACTTTAATTATTATTATTAGTCAGTTAATCAATACAAAATGAGCAAATAATGAAACAGAAATCTTAAAAATAGCGGTTAAAGGACCCTTTAAGCATTGGTCCTCTCGTTGGGATCAGTCTGTGGAGGTTTGTGGTAAAAAAAAAAACAGAAACACGGCATCTGTGTGTGTCCGACAGCCCCCCCCCCCCCCCCCCCCCATACACACACACACACACACACACACACACACACATGAACTGTGTACCAGCTAACCATGCAGATTCAGAATATTTAAATTTGAGCCGCATCCTCAAAGCAACGCATAAAACACTTCATGCACAGTTGCATCTTCTCCACCCACACACTCCAATACTCACATGCATTTCTGGCAATAACTATGTGAACATGTTTCAATGATGTAATGCATCCTGTTACTTACACGTCTCTGTCAGGTTAACTAAAATATAGCCGAAGCTCCAGGCTGCTGTGGCTTCAATTAGTCCTTTGAAAGGCCCAGCGTCCTGGATTCCCAGATAAAATAGGAGGGAGTGAGAACTCCTGTTCTTATCCTGGCTCCCAGGCAACTTTCTGCCAAAATCTGGACTAACGATTAAGTAGGATTATGTGCTCTATAGTGACAACCATGTCCTGCGCTCAAACCCTGGGAGAGGGTGTGAGAGTGGGAGTGCGTCTGTGTACATGTGTACGACCGTGAGGGAGAGACGCTGTAGGAAAGGGAGGGCAGAAGAGAGAGAGCTTTTGTTCCAACTGAGCCCCTAATTAGCCAGGCTAATTGAGCTGTTAATTGATCTGTTGTCTTAATTAAACATCTCCTGACGCTTCTTTTCTCCTTGTAGTTAGGAATCTGAGGAAGATGCTTGTGTGTGTGTGTGTGTGTGCGTGTGAGAGCAGGAGTGTGGAACACGGAGGTAGCTAGCCCAAACAGATGATGATAATCTGAGTGGGCTGATGGCTCCATTAGACACTTTGGCTTGTTTTAGTCTCAGGCTAAAGCCATCTTTATAGATTTGTTTGGGGTTATCGTGTCGGTGAAATGCATTTAAAACTGAATCTGATTACATTAATCTATGTAAGATGTACTTTAATAAAGCTGCCAATTTTAACTAAATCTGTTGACTGACAGGCAACGATTTTAATCTTTTGCTCGACCAGAACAGCTTTTTTTTTCAGCACAGGACACAATAAGCTCTTGGTCATTTTTACATTAGAATGTAACTTTATCATACGTTTCATTTTTTTTTTCTTATCTTTTTTGTCAAGATTGGCATATCTCCAGTGCTCATTAGGCCAGAGGCAGGATCCGCCTTGGATGAGTTCCCATCACAGGGCAACATTTTAAAGTATTGCATTAGAAAAGGTTGATGGAAACAGCAAAATTTGAATTAACTAACTAAATTTAGCAAAAAGGTTTTTACGCTCGCTTGACGTGGTTTTTGACTTTTTCAAAAAACAGTAAATGTGCCAAAGAGGAGATGGAAACACGTTTGTCAAACCAGTTCTGACGTAGCAAACGTTTTCCTCTCATGACTGATCGTCTTCCTGAATGTTCCCATAAAAGCAGGTCTGGAAGCAATGACAGGTACGTGTGGACCGATGAAGGGACGCGAGCATTTCTAAGTCCCACCTGTAAAAAAAATTAATAATTTAATCAGTGCATTAATTAAAGCCTCGCTCCATGTGGTCTGTGCTCGTTAGTAACATCTACTTCCTGTTTGTTATGGCCAACATCAACGTATGGCGACGTTAGGCTGTGCGTCTTCTGGTTAATTCGCTACAAAGCAGTAAATGGAAACACGTCTGATGCACATTTTCTTTTTTGCAATGTTTTAAAAGCTTACTCAAAGTTTGCACGAGAACTGCATGGAAACAACACATCTATAGAAACACGCAAGACCACCAACCACGGACACACAGTCAACCCTAACAGTCAAGTTTCTGAACTGTGGGAGAAAACCAGAGTACCGCAGACAACCCAGCCATGTAAGGGGAGAACATGTGTAAATATTCCTTTATTAATACATTTTATTTATAACGCACCTTACATTAGTAAAAATAAAATCTCAAAGTGCTACAGTAGCAGGGGGTTAAAAACAGTTCCCAAAGTATAATAAAAGCAAAAACACAATGAAAGCAAAATGTACTTTAGCACTTTCACTATTATGTATCACTGTATGTGGGTCTATTCAGCAAAATCCCATTAAAATCCGTGAAAGTGTGCTTATGGAAGCTGTGTTTATACTTTAGGTGTGTCTTCATAGAAAAGCGGGGAAAACAAAAATATCATGGTTCCATTTATATCCAGCTTAGAGCTGCGGGGTTCTTACAACACTGGCTTTGTGTCACCGTGCGACCAGCAAGGCTGAGATGAAGTAAGACCGGTGGCGTGAGGAAAACCAGGGAGGCGGAGGACGGGGTCCAGCCATTCACATACCTGCTTGGAGTGATTAATCTGGTCTGGGAATGGTTAACCAGCATGAAGCAACTCTGTCTTCCCTAAATCATTGCAACCATGCGTTTAACTGGATGGGCTGAGCACTGAGTCAGGAGGAGAAGAAACTCATAAACAAGACCAAACCCGCTTTCCTCTGCAGGTTTGGAAACATGTTGAAAGACTCTGAACTCAAAATAATTTACTCAAATGTAATAAATCCCATTATTATTAATATAAATATGTGTTATAATCAGTTTTATGCCATTTCCTCCTTCACAGGAACATGTGCTAAACTCATTTAAAGGCAAGTTTAAATTAATTGATTTATTTTCATAGCTCATCACATACATATTTCTGAACACTTTCACACTCTGACTTGAACTAAATCTTGTTAATTTATCATAATCTAACTACAATAAGGTTTTAAAATATATATAGATGATGACGTCAGTCACAATTGGCATCTGGTTTTGTTTCTGCTGTCGTCTTTGCTCACATATATCGTATTTTCTGAAGGTATAATTTCCAAAACAGCTTCTCTCATTCACACATTTTAATTGTTTCAAAACCAGAAAAGTAAAGGAGAAAGAGTTTGACTAAAAATTGCCAATTTAGACTCACTTTTCTGCCTCTAATCACCATCAACACAGCACAAACCCAGTCTAAATTTCAAAAAGGCTTGGAGGGCAGGACCATGAGCCTTTAGTTAATATCCTTACACATTAAGTGAAGTTAAGCGCAGCAAAGTTAAACCCATTTAAACTGACACTCCACCTTAGAGGATCTACTTCTGCTTTTTCTCCATGAAGCAGATGAAGTTTGCTTTTATAAAATGGTGTAAATATCTAGTTCGCTTCTAAGTGGAGCACCGCTAAATGATTTCAAGGTGATCAACGTTCTTTTATCCAGAACGAGCACAGAAACCAGAGTTTCCTAACCAGAGATCCTCCACTAAACCTGGACTAAACTTCCCCAGGAAGACCACGGACCGAGATCCCTCCAACATCCTCCAGGTGTTTCAGCATCTTGGAAAAAAATTTGACCACCCTTGTGAAAGAGGTGTTGCAATGTCTGCCGGAGTCATAGACTCGCCTTTCCCTGGGTGCTTAGATCCTGCCTCCTCTGCAGTAGACGTGGTGAGCGGATTGGGGAGATCATCAAAGGGGTTCTTCCACTGCCAAGTAAAATATCCTCGGTGAAAGTCTACAGCTGCCCCCAAAAATTAATTAGTGTCTGTGTCGGGTCCCATTTTTTTCCTTTTCTGAATCACTGAAGGATTTGCAAGAATTTTCTCAATTATAACTTGAAGCAGTTTTCCATGATCTCTGTCGATACCTTCTATGGCTAAATGTTTGCTATAATTATAAAAGCCGTAGTCCATCTAGCCACCAGGTACCGTTGAGATTTTACTGGAGTTTCTAGAGCTACCCAAGCCCTGAAGGCCCAATAGCATACCGCGCACGTGACGTCACCGTCTCAAGAGCAACGCCCCTTTTGCCGCTTAGGTAGGGCATACAGGTAGAGAACGCCCGTAGCAACCAACAGAAACAGCGATATGACCGACTTTACAGCCGTTAAACTTTCCCAAGACGATGTCCCAGGCACACGGTTTACTGGTCGCACTGTCGAAGAACACACCAACCTTCAGCTCAAACGATGGCTTGAGGTTCGAGGGCTTAAAAAGACCGGAAAACGGGCCGAGTTGATCGAACAGTAAGCTTTGTTGTTTTTTTCCTGCGCGGCGGTCATGGCGTCATTGGCCATTTTTTTGTTTATAATCACCGTCCAGGGATCGGAATATGTTTAATGTTTGTCTTATTTGTAATGTTTTTGAGTAAGCTATCCTGGTAGCAGGCTATCATGTTAGCGCCTGCTACCATGATAGCCTATATGCTGTCATGGTAGCAGGCGCTACTTTATTAACATGTCGGCCACCAAAATACTCTTACCTTGACTTGATGTCGCTGGAATTGGGTCAGGATGTTCTTCGGTTGTGCCCTTTCCACCGACAAAATGCTTGCTACATATGTAGGTGAATTTGGTAATTTTTTCCGGGTTGAACTGTTGTGTAGGCCGACCGCCCCGGTGTACCAAGCGCACACATTTCTCCTTGGCAGTCTTGAAGAAAACATCCTTCATATGCGGCCGATCAGCGTACCTCGAGTCGCTGTTGCACGTTCCATAGCAACAATGTTTAAAAACCATGGTCTTAGATTTGGAAAAAGCAGTCGTTTACCGAGTAAAACCAAGGGTAACGCACGTCTCTTACAGCGAAACAGCGGCGGACTACGCAAGCTTGCCCTACTGCGTACCACGTGATGTGACGTCATCGTGACGTTACGTTTCTAAAAATAGCTTGCTCGCGGTACGCTATTCTTCACCTTCAGCTGGCAACAGGAAGGCTGCATTTATTAAGCCAGGCTTGGGAGTGCAGCTTGTTGGTAAGGACCTGGGGGTTCAGCCCACTGCATGCTGGGAACGCCACCTGCAGGGAGACTATTTAAGGTTGGGAGCTATAGGACATGGGTGGCATGCCAGTTCCTGAAGACATGGCATAGAGGGATCTAGTGTGTTCGGTTAACTGATACCAGATATAGTTGGAATATGTAATCTGGACAGGTGTGCCAGGTATTGTGGTCAACCATCCCTGAAATGATGGTTGTTCATCAAACGTATTCTAGGCTTCTTGAATGCAGCTGTAAGTTAAAAACCTGTTAGCCAAAGGTCACGTCACAGCAACTTTCCAAACTGTTTATAAGTTACGCAGAGCATCTCCATGCCAGCTGACAAGCTCTGATACCCCAATCTACAGAATCTACATAAGGATCTCCTGTGGCAGACTTTCGATCTTAATTGGATCTCTGTCGGGTCTTAAAGAACACCAGATCTGCTTGTAGGATTTAAAACTTCCCTCTGCGTTTAGCCACAAGTCATCGCCGAGCACAGGCAAACAGAATTTACCATCAGAGAGAGAAGTGTCGTCTATCAGCTTCCACATCAGCACAGACGGGAACTCTGCACAGCAAGTGCAACGCTGCAAAACCTGCAGCCAGAAATGCTTTTTTTTTTTTTTTTCTTGCTCTTACAAGTGCACTGGTTGAAGACAGATATGACCCCAGCTGCACGTCAGAGCCGCCTGGTTTTCATCTAAGGTGTTACAGACGGCCAAATGTCAAGGTGAGAGCAATATGTCTCAGCGCCATGTTTGGTAAAATTGACTAATCATTGCCTCTCATCTGTGTGGGAAAAGCAAGTGTTACACCTCGGTATCAACTGTCCTTTCATGCTGAGGTCCGCAGGGTTGGTGCTCAGGTATTTGTCACACTTAATGCAAACAGATAAGCCGCTTCGACTTTTGCTCCTCTGGAACACGTCAAGCGTGTCTAAAGAAAGACGCGCTAAAAGGTTTTTTCCGCGGAGCGAAGTGAAGATGAGAGGGAAAAACAAGGGGCGGCCGTTAATGGAACGCCGAGTGATCAATAGATCAAGGTGTGAGGTCGCCGGGAGTTCAAGCTCAGCCGGGCCGTGGAAAACGAGCGTGACGTGAGTGAGGGAGCGCGCAGTCAGACTAAATAA
The DNA here is from genome assembly GCF_011125445.2 of Fundulus heteroclitus. Taxonomy (NCBI): domain Eukaryota; kingdom Metazoa; phylum Chordata; class Actinopteri; order Cyprinodontiformes; family Fundulidae; genus Fundulus; species Fundulus heteroclitus. The sequence continues at coordinate 2,580,663 of NC_046379.1, read as the reverse complement.
ATCCCAGTGATGTTTTAGAGATGTGCGTTTGGCTTTCGGACTTTTCGGTGTCGTGGGTTTTGCGTGTCCAGAGGGCTTTATATTAGAGATGAAGCTGGTGCACGCAGGGCCACATGGCCGGCTGTAACTGATGAGTGGGTGGAGGCAGGCGAGCAAAGAGGGAAGTCATTATTATACTTCCTCACTTCCTGCAGCTGCTTCACACCTACTGACCACATGGACTAACTGGAACAAATTCAGCAGCAAACTTAGAATAGCAGGTGCTTCTCCCTGCTTATGCACGCACATGCTTATTCATACCGTTTTTATTACGGACCTCATTTGGGTTCTTTTTTTAGTTTTTTTTTTACAAAATTAGGAAGCTACTTTTTTCGTAAAATGACGAAACATTTTAAAATGACTTCCATTACTAAGACGAGCCGTTCCGGTAAAGATGGGAAAGTCCATTAGACTGCGAAATAGAAGAAGTCCAAAGACAGCGTGTGTGTGTGTGTGTGTGTGTGTAAGTCTATGTGCTCGTGGCGTTTGGTGTGTGCGCGCGTATGCTTGTGATTGAGTCAGGGTGCATTTCTCTGTTTGAGGGAAACTTTGACAGCCTGGCGTCTTTGTTCTAAAGTTCAGACAGAGAAGCAGATGGCTCCTCTCAGTGTGACTTAGCAAGCGAGCTAGCCATGAAGTCTGCCTCCTTGGGTGCCACTCATGTTGCTGTGAAATGTAGCAAAGATATAGATTAAGCCAATCAGGGCTGAGGACATTCATTTCAACTAAAGAGGTGGGCAATATGTCATGAAAAAATGTGAACTAGTTTACATTATCAGTTTTTTTTAAGCATGTTGTAAATGGATTTGTGTAGAATTGTACTGTCAATTCATGGAGATAAGATAAGATAAGATAAGATAAGATAAGATAAGATAAGATAGGGCTTTATTGAGCTCACATTGGAGAAATTTACTTGTCACACATCGGCTTAATAAACAAAAAGAAGGTGCCAAAAGAAGGAGAGGTGCATAAGGTATAAGGTATATACAGTGTGTCCACATATGTATGAAGTGTATCAAAAAAAAGAAAAATAAATAAATAAATAAAAGAAAAGGGGAAAAAAGCGGATATTTAGGGTGACTTATGTACACTCAGGTGACTTATATACAAATGGAATGACGTTTTACATCAAGTGGAACCAAGTAAGAATATGGTGAGGTAGTGAGATCGAAAATATGATACAAAATTGTAATTAATGGTATGAATCATTGGGTTTAATCAACAGTGGCCCTGTGAACGTAATAAAATGTTTGCCGGGGACCAGATTAACAGAATTTTTTACAAAAGTATATTTGATAATAATGTCTGAGTTTGATTTTCAGCAGTTGTTGGTAACAAGACACAACCACAAAATGCGACATGCTATACTGACATCTGAAACTTGAATTTTCCAAATATGAAATTTGAATATAAATATCAGAAAACCCAGTAGGAAAGTCATAAGTTTCTCACCAAACTTAAAATCCTACATGACCTCTATCTATTGCAGCACACCAGAACCAGCAACATGTTCCAGCAAAAGTAGAGCTGCAACATATCAGTTAATTGGATGGTGGAAATGTTACTTTCATCAGTTTCTGTCAGCTGCGGCATCATGGGTACTGTCATCAGGCATCTATCTGGCATGCACATGTGAATGACGAGTGAAAATAACAACCAAAAATGTTTTATTTCAAATAGTGCTTTGAAACATTGTGAATGCCCACTGAGATATAATCTGCAGCTTTTTTCTTAGAAAAGCTCAACACTGTAAACCGCTCTTTCTTTCTCACATGAGTCCATATGGCTGATACTTTGTGGTGCAGCTCAAATAAAAAACAAAAAAGTAGCAGGCTACTTCAAAATAAAAGCGTTTTGATTAGCAGCATATATTCAAATGCATTTATTTATTTATTCATTTAAAGCATTTATAATCTTTAAATGATTTTCATCCTGAATTTTCTTCTTACATGTTTAAAAAGGAGGAAACTGACGTGCAAATTTACCCTAATAAATGACTCCATTTAGCAACTACTGAGCAATTTATGTAACTGTACACCGTATTTACATTTTTAAATCAATATTTAGTTTTGATTTTGCAAAACAAAAGCCGTAAAACGACCGGGTCAGTTAGAGAAGAAGTAGTTTTTCCTTTGGATGGTGAAGACCAAGCAGCACCCGTGGCATGTCTTCACACCACAGCTGCAGGTTAAACCCAGTCCAGTCTCCACAGTGACCATCTGTTATACGGCACGGCCAGAGGTAGTACTTTCCGTGATTTTCATTTCGTGCATCTGGTTTTAACTCAGATATGCTCCACAGCGTGAGGACACAGTCTCGCTGGGATGTCCAGCTGGATGCAGAGATGTTCCAGAGATCAGATTGTAAAGATCACAGCAGTTATCGACCTTCGGGTTTAAATGTTGTGTGTGTCGTTTTGCTTTAGAAAATGCCTTCACAGTGGCTTTTTTCCACCAGCCTCCCCCCAGCACGCCTCATACTCAGCAGTTGGTCTTGCAAACTTTTTTCTCCATACCAGCAGATCTATTATCTTCCATACATTGTATTGATAGAGTCAAAGGCAAGGCAAGGCAAGGCAAATTTATTTATATAGCACAATTCAGTACAGAGACATCGCAAAGTGCTTTACATGATTAAAATATAGGAAAATAAAACAGAATAAAAGCAAGAAGGGATAGAATGTAGAAACAAAAAAGAACATTAAAAACAGTAGAACAGTTTAACTGGAACAGTCACAGCCAAAGACAGTTTTCAAAACACCCCGCATGCAACCAAAGAGAACCGTTGTTTTCCTGGAGCACCTGATGACGTTGCAGATGTTCTTGCAGCCATTCTCAAGCGTGAAAAGACCTGTGTGATGATGAAAGTGATATGCTGTGATGAAACTAAGAATGTGATGCAATAAGCAAACAAGAAACGCATGAAGATAAAGCAGTGATTTTATTTTATTTATTTTTTTTAAAAACTGGCCAACAGCAAATATGAACAGAAGCTATAATAGAAGTGTGTCGTCATTGGATTTTAGCATCTTTACTGGATCAGAAACATTTCTTTTGCCGGATTTATTGTCTCCAATGACACATTTATTAACAAGTTCATAAATGTGAGGCAATAAAACAAGTCACTGTAAAACAAAAGGAAGATGCTTCAACATCGCAGTCATGAGAAAATTCAATCAGTCTTTTATTAGGAAAGAGTTTTGGTCATCATAAAAAAATTTCTCAATTAAAAAATTAGCTTGTGGTTATTTAGATATTTTATCATTCTGCTGTTGTAACCCTCAGATGAGCTGAACATGCTCCCTGTCGACCGGAGGATTGTCTCTGAATAAAAGGAGCCGCACCATAAATGTCAAACCCCGACATTCCTTCCTTCGTTTGAGAAACTTCTCCACAGTGGCAACATTTTCCCTCTTTTACTCCCTCTCTCACTCTTTCCCCCTTCACAAGATGTTTGGTCTTTAATGTATTTCAGAGAACATCTGCTAACTATCACTGAACCTCGTGGGATTTCCATTTAGCCCAGTTAATTACTCTATCAAGCCAGGTTCATTATCATATTCCTCCTCTTTAAAAAAAAAAAAAAGAAAAGAAAATGCGCCCGACAGTGTGACTGTGTGTTTGTGTATATATTGTAGGTGCAAGGGTAAATGTGCCGCAGACGTCTGAACGCACTGGTGTAAATGTATATGTGTTTGGATGTGCATGGCACCCTCTTAAACACATTCCTAATTGCAAGTGGTTGAGCCATAATACTCGCGCTAATGAACCGGAGCTGTCTATAGAAGCAAGCTCTGGAAGTCGAGGCGGGAGTCTGTTAGCTGGTTTCTCTGGGGAGTGCGCTGGGTTGGTATTAATCTTGATGAACAGCAGAATAAAGACTTCTGTTCGTCTGCTCCGCTCCCTGCAGAGGTTACACCAGGTGAGCGATGACACAGGCACTGGCTCATCGGAATAATTGGGCATTTTTACTTTAAAACGAAACAGGAGTTGTTGAAAACGCTAAAGTTAAAGAACAGTCTTGGTAACTGATCTCTAAATGTTACATTACAGTCAGAGGTTAGCCTGTATGTTCAAAGTGGGGCTGAATTATGTGACTGGATTATTTTAATTCACATGGGGAAAACTGATGATATTTTAAAGTGAATGAGGTGCCGGATGTTATGCTCGGTGAACAGATTTTCACTCAGAAGGTCAGATTTCTCCTTCCGACAGACAAGCAGCAACATAATAAGGAAGCTCTTGTCTGATGTGGTTACCAAGGACTCAAAGTGACACTGTGTATAACGAGAGCGCTGTCATACGTTACAAATTACGTTCAAGTAAGTGACTACTGTTTTATTCCTGGAGGTCACCAAACTTAAAGCATCGCCAGCTGCTCTGCAAAGCAGCTATAAAACGAGAAACAACCAGAGATCCATCTTCTCTGACTGATCTGGATTAGTGAGGGCGTCTGAAACAAGAACCCTATACAACAAATACCAAATAATTTGTTGTTATTTAATATAGATCAAATATACACAAAGAAACAAGATAGAGCTTCTCTTATCTTGATGTCATATTTATACTTAATTTCTGCACATTGTAAGCAGGTGAAATTCTCTGTTTGTGCTGCAATCTTGGCCAATAATAAAGCTGACTGGTGATGTCATGGATTTAGGGTCTTCCTTTAGATGGGAGAGATCAAATAACATTTGGGAGGCAAGCAGCAGCTGGAAAATATCTGGAAGCTCAAGCGGACGGAGGAGAAGTTACCTAAGAAGTCGATGGTCAGAATAAAGTCCGTACACCGGTCCATGTTCAGTTTCTAACGTTACCAGCTGTTGTACTGACTGCTGGTCAGTTGTGGTCTCCACTGCATGGGGCTTCAAATCAAATATCCACCACAGCATCAGGATACAGGTTGTTTTGGCTGCAGACCACACCACTTTGTCTTTTAGACAAACGAATATTAGCCGTTAGCATCGCTAGGACGTCCAGCAGCTAGTGGCTAACATCCTGAAAGACAGCAGTCCATCTCACTGAAACAGAGAAACGCACAAACTTATACCTGAGTGCAAATTGGAAAATGCCAAAGAAGCAAACATGCAAGTTTTTATGAGATGTGGTGGCAGCCAGATTATTCTGCGATAACCTATGAATGACAAGGATGCAAACACCATACAACCAAAATGCCCCACCTGGCGTTAAAACCCTGGACCTACTTTTACAACCGCTCCTCCAAACTGTCTACGTGCATCTAATGTGTCGTTTCCAATATCGGTCGTTACTGACATCAGACTTGAGGTAAAAGCCTTATTTCCCTCAATACTTCCATACCTGGATTGAGTTTGAAATCATGCATTCATCACAGCATTAGTGATTTATTTGACACAATCACTTTTTCTTTTCCATCATTACTTTAGAGAAAAGGGATGCCAGCCGCTAGCATCAATAGGCCAAAAACAAAGATACAGGAGTTCCTTCCTTTTCCATGTGGGTTACAGCTTAAACTCATCCATGCTGTTAGCAGTGGTGTAGTTGTTCCCTAAATAGTCAAATTTAAGATGCCCTACCTTAATCTCCAAGCATGCCACACTGCGTGTCTTGCCCGGTACCATCTATTAAAAATCTAAAAAGTTCCTCCGTCGTGGTGCATTGAGCCAAAAATAAATGTAGCAAGCGATGTGGCTGCGAACGTGTGTGTGTGTGTGTGTGTGCAGTATGTGACAAAGACGGCAAACCAAAGGATACTTGATCGTGGTGCCCATGGACCGCGGAACGCATTTCAAATTGGTCGGGCCCATCAGTCCGGCGCGCATGCGCAAAAAACCCGGATGAAAGTGAACTACCCATTTATTTACCTTTTTTTTCTGACGTTCCAGCACACACGCCCCGTATTTATTTCCACTTACAATCATTATATTACAGCTAACACAATATTTACAGAATAAAAATACTTTAAAAAGAAAAGTCAAACTCACCCCTGCTCTAAATATTCCCGAAAAATCGTCTCCGTCTGTCATTATGCTGGATGAAGTCCCTGGCTATCCTCAAAGCATCCACTATGGTCAAAAGATCCCTGTGTGTGTGGCCACACATCAAGCTATTTAGTCTTTTCTGGGTCATTGTTGATCTCAGATAGGTCTTGATACGACGGAGGGACGAGAAACACCTCTCAGCACTTGCAGTGGACACAGCCTTAAAGCTAGCTAAGCTAACGAAGCAAACGAAGTAGCGGTCATTTTGTTTACATCACATGACACAATCAGCCAATAGGGTAGTTCACGCGTGACGTCAGCGTCCAGGTCCGGTGTTGTGCGCACACCACAAATTAATAAAACAGGGTCTTCTTATGCTATTTTTAACTCTTTCACTTCACTTCTGATAGATTTCTCGGTAAAAAAAAAAAAAAAAAAAAAAAAAACCCTCAAGTCAAGGTTGTAAAATTTACTTTAATCGGTAGCTGTTTCCAAATTTATAAAATACACACCCCAAAGTAATAAAGCAGGCTCTTCCTACGCTGATTTTTAGAAGAAGTGGCGATTTAACCCAGCGGACTTGCTAGTCCTTCAATCAATAATGCAAATGGGCATCACGTGATTTTTTACTGTTTAGAAAATGTTTAAAGACCTTGTTTTATTAATTTGTGGTGTGTATTTTATAATTTTGGAAACAGCTACCGATTAAAGTAAATTTTAAAACCTTGACTTGAGTTTTTTTAATTTTTGGTTTTAACCGAGAAATCTATCAGAAGTGACGTGACAGTGTTCAGCCCAGCCTCCCTCGCTGCAATGCGCGCTCCCGACACAGGGGAAACAGATTTCCATGGGGGAACAGAATTGCGCACAACACCGGCGTGTAAGCACAAACAGTACTATTCTCGTCTC